>NC_041717.1:20931505-21203318 GCF_900700375.1 Denticeps clupeoides
TTATACAAAAAAAGGGAATTTTTAAAAAAAACTCAAAGTCATTCACACGTCCACCTAAGAAGCAACACTGATGATCAATTTTCTGTCGTGCAAATGACAGGTGGTGACCACAGACCACGTCTCAGTTCCTATGCCTTCTGGCTGATGTTTTGGTGACTTTTGAATGCTGGCGGTGCTTTCACTCTGGTAGTAGCATGAAACAGAGTCTACGACCCACACAAGTGGATCAGGTAGTGCAGCTCATCCAGCTGTGACAAGAAGGTTTGCTGTGTCTGTCAGTGTGCCGGAGTTAAATGGTTACACTAGATTTATAAATGTATTTCTTTTATTTTCTTATTTTCTAAAGACTTTTATTTTGTTTACCTGTATTCTGATGTGGGTAAGGGAATTATAATGATAATCCGGGTGTTTGTTCAATTGTAAAATGTTAAAATGTGTTAATGTTTCTGGTTATTTTAAATATGTTTCTGTATTTTTGTTTGTTCAATTTATGATTATTATAAAAAGTTATGTGGGTTCTAAAACTTTGATCACCCCCCGAAAAGTGGTTGGATGCGGCCGTGCCCTTGGGTTAGTGGGTTGGAGACCCGGTTTAGTTCTCTTAGACACATGGCATGAGCTGTGAGAGGTGCGTGGGGTTTGTGTGTAAAAAAAGTTATTTCTTCTATTTTAATTTATGTACATATTCGGAATATTTTGCATGTGTGTTATTTTGTGAATATTTTTTTTAATGTTCTGTTATTACTGTATATTGTAGAGAGAGGTGCAGAGACGCGATTTGTGACGCGATGTTCTGATGTGACCTCGCTTTTGTACAGGTATGCAGTATTGTAAATTGTAAATACTTTATGTTATTTGTCAGTTCTCTTAGACACATGGCATGAGCTGTGAGAGAGAGAGGTGCAGAGACGCGATTTGTGACGCGATGTTCTGATGTGACCTCGCTTTTGTACAGAATACAGTTTGCATGGAAAATCTCGTGGGTGTCGGCTCGTCGTTACGGTTCAAGCAAAGAATAAAAAAATTACACAACGCAGAAGAAGAACCGCTACATCAGCGTAGTGTCCAGAGCATGGAGGCGCTACCAGGAGACAGGCCTGTACATCAGGAGATGTGGAGGAGGACAAGGGGAGAGGAGACTGAAGACCAGGTCCAGGAAATTCCTTCCTTTGTGTGCAGAAGAGTCAAGGAGCTCAAGGAGAAGGCAAGAAGGCAAGGTTGTCTAGTGGAAGGCTGAAGTCACTATGGAGAGTTGGTGGGTGTTTATGAGAGTTGGTTGTTTAAAAGAAACTGAGATAGCATGGAACTGTCTGGAATATCTGGAATTTAGACAGTCCACATATTAAGATATGTGAGAGGCAGAGATGTGAAGGTAAGAGGCCAGTTCGCTTTTTGGCAGTTCCTTCTCTATAAATCACTTAGACCTGCTCCTGTGAAGGAAAATGTCAAAGTATAGTGTTTCTCATGCAGAGCCAGCAAAACAAGGCCATCAATTTTTGTGACTTGTCTCTGAAGAATGTGTGACCTTACTCTATCAGTGTGTGTGTGTGTGTGTGTGTGTATATATATATATCAGTCAAGTCAAGTCCGCTTTATTGTCAATTCTGCCACATGTACAGGACATGCAGAGAATTGAAATTACGTTACTCTGACCCATAAAAGTAACATTAAATACAAAAACAGTAACAGTAACGAATACGAGTATAAATACAATTTAAAAAAAAAGGCACAATATACAATTTTAAAAACACCATATACAAATAAGGGCACATGGTGGAGAGTGCAAACCAGGAGAGTGCAAAACCAATAGTGCAACAGAGTAAGTTTAAAGTGACGAAGTGAAAGTGAGGTAGTGGCAGACCAGAGCTGCACAGAGTGACTGGTGCGGTCAGTTTGTGTGTGTGTGTGTGTGAGTTCAGAAAGTTTGTGGAGCTGAAGAGGGGAGTGAGGGGAGTGGGGGCAGAGCCGGGAGGGAGTTGAGTTTCCTGACAGCCTGATGGGTGAAGCTGTCCTTCAGTCTGCTGGTCCTGGCCTGGAGACTCCGCAGTCTCCTCCCTGATGGCAGCAGGCTGAAGAAGGTTTGCATTGGGTGGGTGGGATCAGCTGCTATGCCGAGGGCTTTCTTGGTGAGGCGTGTGCTGTAGATGTCTTGGAGGGAGGGGAGAGGGACACCGATGATTCTCTCAGCTGCTCTGACTATGCGTTGGAGAGTTTTTTGGCAGGACGCATTGCAGGCTCCAAACCACACAGTGATGCAGCTAGAGATGGTTCCTCGGTAGAATGTGTACATGATGGGGGCTGGTGCTCTTCTAAGTTTGCGGAGGAAGTAAAGACGCTGCTGTGCTTTCTTGGCCAATGCAGTGGTGTTTTTGGTCCAGGAGAGATCCTCAGTATGTGCACACCCAGGAACTTGGTGCTGCTCACTCTCTCCACAGATGCACCGTTGATGGTCAGAGGAGCATGCTGAGTGTTTCCTCTCCTGAAGTCAACAACAATCTCTTTCGTCTTCTCCACATTCAGGGAGAGATTGTTGTCTCCGCACCACTTGGCCAGGCGGCTCACCTCGCTTCTGTAGTTAGACTCATCCCTGTTATTGATGAGTCCCACCACAGTCGTGTCATCCGCAAACTTGATGAAGAGGTTGGAGCAGTGTGACGGAGTGCAGTCGTGGGTCAGCAGAGTGAAGAGAAGGGGGCTCAGCACACATCCCTGAGGAGCCCCCCATGTTAAGGACGATGGTGCTGGATGTGCTACTGCCAACCCGTACTGCTTGTGGTCTTCCTGTGAGGAAGTCCAACAGCCAGTTACACAGTGAGGTGTTGAGCCCCAGCTGGATCAGTTTTTGTGTGAGCTGTTGTGGGATTATTGTGTTAAATGCTGAACTGAAGTCTATGAACAGCATTCGAACATATGAGTCTTTTTTGTCCAGATGTGTGAGTGCTGAGTGGAGTGCAGTGAGATGGCATCATCGGTTGAGCGGTTGGGCCGATATGCAAACTGGAAGGGGTCCAGTGAGGGGGGGAGGGCAGACTTGATGTGCTTCATGACTAGCCGTTCAAAGCACTTCATGAGGATGGGGGTAAGTGCAATTGGACGAGTCATTAAAGCAGGAAGGAGATGACTTTTTTGGCACCGGAATGATTGTTGTCTTTGAAGCAGGTGGGGACGACAGCCTGGGAGAGTGAATGTTAAAGATGTCTGTGAAGACATCAGTGAGTTCCACTGCACAGTCCTTCAGTACACGCCAGGAATGTTGTCAGGACCTGGAGTCTTGCGAGCGTTGATCCTGCTGAGGGATCTCCTCACACTGTCCGGGGACAGAGTCAACACCTGGTCACCAGGAGGGGGTGGGGTCTTCTGTGCTGTGGTGCTGTTTTTTCCCTTCAAAGCGAGCGAAAAAGGTGTTCAGCTCGTTCAGCAGGGAGATGGTGCTATCACAGGTCTGTGGAGGGGGCTTGTAATCCGTGATGGTCTGTATGCCCCGCCACAGGCTCCGTTGTGTCTCTGCTGTCTTTGAAGCGACTAGATATTCCTCTGGAGTACTGTCTCTGATGCCTTTGTAGGCTCCTCTCTGGGTGGTGTAAACAAGGTCCAGTGTGTTATTTCCCGTGTTGGAAAGTCAATGTGTTGCTGTATTTTTGGAAACACGCTCTTTAAGTCTGCATGATTGAAATCCCCCGCCACAATGAGAAAAGCATCAGGGTGGGCTGTTTGCTGCTCACTGATGTGCTGGTATAGTTCATGTAGTGCCTCGCTCCTGTTGTTGTTGGAGGTGGGAGGGATGTACACCGCACACAGCAGTACAGCTGTATATTCCCTCGGTAGGTTAGAACGGTCGGCACTTCATAACCATAACTTCCAGCACTGGTGAGCAGTATTTACAGACTACAACAGCATCGCGGCACCAAGCGTCACTGGTATAAACACAAAGTCCGCCACCGCGGGTCTTACCCCCCGTGACGACGACCCTGTCGGCACGATAGCATGTCAGCTGGTCGAGCTGAATGGCGCGGTCCGGGACACTGTCGCTGAGCCATGTTTCCATATATATATATGGACAGACTTTCATTCCATATATTCAGTTCCCTGTCAATATATGTATCATTTATTTCCTGTTTGGCTTGCGCATATATATATATATATATATATATATATATATATACACACACACACACACACACACACACACACACCCACCCACACACATATATATATATATATGGCTCATATATATATATGCGCAAGCCAAACAGGAAATAAATGATAAATATATTGACAGGGAACTGAATATATGGAATGAAAGTCTGAATATATGGAATGAAAGTCTGAATATATGGAATGAATCTTGAATATATGGAATGAAGTCTGACGTCATGCAGTAACACTGCTAATAATTCTACCAACAGTCAGCATAGGACTACTGATGAGATTTTTCAATATTTCCATATCAGGGCGAGCTTCCCACCGCCATTCCTACATAAACCTCCGTCTTTTAATACGAAACGGAGGTAAGTAAACAGGGAGGAATTACAGGGCGAACTAACTTCAGCATTTTAAATCCGATATACCAGCGCTGCCCGATCCCAGCGCGCCATGAAACGTTTAGATTCAGGCTGCACACACAAAGTTTATTCTATTCTATTTTACACTCGTCGCTGCCCGTGCAAGTGCCTCCGGCGCCGTTTTAACATGTAAAATCTGTACCAGCGACATTTCACTATAGAGCACAATCAGCCACAGGGACGATTTATACAAATTACAGCGCGTTTAGCGTGTTTAATTTAAGACGCAAAGGTTCTGCTGCATTAGGTCTTCCACGGTGAAAATTTGAATAAATCTCTATGCTGAATGTTGGTAGAATTATTAGCAGTGTTACTGCAAGCATTAGCCAGAGTGTTTATTACGTTGTCGCTGCTTAAAAACTGCTGCCACTGGGTTTTGGTGCAGAATCACTCGTGGTGAAGCACAATTCAAACCGTTTAGCGAATTAACATTCTCAAAATGGCGCCAATGGCTTGGTGACGTCAGACTTTCATTCCATATATTCAGACTTTCATTCCACATATTCAGACTTTCATTCGATGTATTCAGACTTTCATTCCACATATTCAGACTTCATTCCATATATTCAGACTTTCATTCCATATATTCAGTTCCCTGTCAATATATATATATTATTTATTTCCTGTTTGGCTTGCCATTATATATATATATATATATATATATTGACAGGGAACTGAATATATGGAATGAAAGTCTGAATATGTATCCCTGTATACATGTCCTACATGAGAGACGTGTGTAGTCTCCTGCCTCCAGACCTTCTGTTTATTGTGATTCAATTGCATCAGCATCCTACATGCTCTGTGCAGCCCACTTTCTAACAGTGTGACAATAATGTCTTTATATTTTACCCAGAAATGTTCATGTGTTGATTTCTTAAAAAAAATTATTATTTGTGGATGCAGATTGCAACAGATTAAGAGGAGAAAAAATAACCTGGCATAGTGTAATAATGGAATGAGCTTATTTTATACATTTCACCACAAGATGTCAGTAAAGTAAGTGTCACTGGCCGAGTTCGGGGACGCATTCGCAGGCAAGCTTGGAGCGGGTGGAGTGGTCATCGTACTGTGAGAGGAGGGCCGGAGGCGCTTGGCCGGTGATAGTGTGGCCGGAGGTGAGCTGGAAAGGGAGCGTGGCCGTGGAAGCGCCGCAGCGTGGCGTGGAGGGAACTCTGACTCCGTGGGGGGGTAATGGGGAAGAAGGCGAAGGACGGAGGCTGGACGGGAGGGGCGTCTGGGATGGCAGGAAGGTGGGGTAACATGGGAGATCGTCTTAGCAAAGGGGGGCAGGCAAACTCAAGGTCAATGGCGGGCGAAGGTTGTGGTTACAATGGGAATCCGTTTAGCGATCGTCGTCACAAGATGGGCAGGCAAAGTTCTAGGTCGGGGACAGGCAAAGGTTGTGGTCATGGATATCTAATCAGTCGAGCGTGGGGAAATAGGGTTGGTGTCTCTGGAATAAATTCATACAAGAGCGGGGCAGTGTCTCCTCAGTGTCACCTAGCTTTTATACTTGGCTCTGCCCGCTCTCACTTATCCAATTTCTTCCGGTTTGCCGTCTCCCCGGCTGGTCTGGCCTCACTGGTGGCTGGAGGTGTATTTGGCTGTGACAGTAGGTAAATAAGAATGGTCACGTAACTCAAAATTATTATTCCAACTTAAAAATCTTGACTTAATCTGGTGGAAATTACAAGGCCACATTATGCAAAAATGGCATAATGAAGTTCTAGAAAGTCGGGTAATGGGGCTCCTGTGCCTCTGGATCCCAATGTAAGGGCAAAACGAAAAGAATGAAATGTAAAATAAATTTGTTGTACTTGCTCCTTTTAACTGTAATAAACATACTCATAAATGTAATTGAAGCCAGCGGGGCTCCATGATGGGCCTAGAAGAGATGTTGAACACAGCGGTGTTTTATTAGGAAGCATTTTAAGGCATTTTACTGGCACAAGAGGTCAGCAGCAGGGCAACGGGAGGCATTCACCCAAAATAATAACACGGCCCCTGCCTGATCTAGTTCTGGGCAGTGGTGGCCTAGTGGTTAAGGAAGTGGCCCCGTAATCAGAAGGTTGCCGGTTCGAATCCCAAGCCGCCAAGGTGCCACTGAGGTGCCACTGAGCAAAGCACCATCCCCACACACTGCTCCCCGGGCGCCTGTCATGGCTGCCACTGCTCACTCAGGGTGATGGGTTAAATGCAGAGGACAGATTTCACTGTGTGCACCATGTGCTGTGCTGCTGTGTATCACATGTGACAATGACTTCACTTTACTTTAGTTAGCCCTAATTCCCAGGTGACAGCCCACTAATTCCCCCCAACACTCACCCTAACGGTGGGTTAGACTCTTGCCTCACTAACCCCAGAGGTGGCCCTTTATGCAAATTAGGCCAGTGCTACATACAATGCTACATTACCCCCTACCCCCCCCCCCCTTTTTTTTCTCAACAATATTTTTATTGATTTTAAACAGGGATATAAAAGGGTAAACATGTAATGTTTCAAATACTGTAAATTATATATTTTATAACCCCCTTATAAACCCTATCAGCACCCCCATCCCTTTCCTGACTCCAAGCCAGCTTTCCATGTGCAATAGAGGTTAGATGCCAGGCATTTTAAAGAGAAAAAAAAAAGATAAGGACTATGGAGCTGGAAGTTTTTTTGGTCCTGTATGCAAAAGAAACAACAACAAAAACTAAAAGAAAACAAACAGACAAACAATTAAATAAGAAGGGAATCAAACTATAAATGATATATGAAAAAAACGAAGGAAGGGCCCCCAATCCCCCCCCAAGATAACAAACGCTGTTTAGCTGGAGTTAGACGCTTATCTTCCTCTTTAATGATACCAAAAGAGCGATCAGAGGGTCTGGTTCAAGGTTGCATTTCAGTATGTACGACAAGGATTTAAAAACGTCCCTCCAGAATTTTCCAAATTCGGGCATGTCCAATACATGTGAATAAGAGACGCCTCTCCGCTTTTACATTTATCACAGCTAGAATCAATGTCTGGAGAGTTTAAGTTTGGATAAATGAGCCCTGTGTTACAACCTTAAACTGTAATAAAGAGTGGCGGGGCACAATAAGGAAGTTGAATTGACAAGCCTAAGAATTGAATTCCATGTATCATCTGAGAGGGACAAATCCAATCTTTCTCCCAAGCAGTTTTAATTTTACACAAAGGGGCGTACTCGAACCCATCAATCCACCGTAAATAGTGGATATTAGGCCTTACGCAGCGGAATCTGACAGAGGAGATTGTCTAGAATGTTTACAGCAGGAGCCTCTGGAAATTTGGTGTATTGAAGAGCCAATGAAGTGTCTTACTTGCAGGTATCTGAAAAAATGGAATTGGGTAGGTTAAACCTTTCAAAAAGCTGTTCAAAACGATGCAACCTGTGGTCAAACAAACAGATCTTTGCAAAGCTTGATGGCCTTATTGTACCTTCCTGAAACACTGAATCATGTAGAGAAGGTTGGAAGAGGTGGTTATAGAGGACGATGGGGCTGGACAGAGAGAAGCCCAGAAGACCATGTGCTTTCTGAACTGAGCCCATACTCTCAAGGTATGCCTAATGACTGAATTGTTGATTGATTTAATTGAGGAGATGGGTAGTGCAGATCCAAGGAGTGCAGAGACAGATGAGATTTTTTACAGACTTCTCCATTTCCACCCAGGCAGGACGATTAGGTTGATTATGAAAATATGCCCAGAAGATGACAGATTGAATGTTTGCTGCCCAGAGTAAGAATGAAATTAGGCAGAGCCAAGCCGCTGTCTCTTTTAGATCTTTGAAGTAAGGACTTATTCAATCGTGGATGTTTACCTTTCCAAAGGTAAGAAGATATAATCGAATCTAAAGCACGAAGTAAGATTTGGGATGAAAAACAGGTACAGACTGGAAAAGATATAAAAATTTAGGAAGAGTACTCTTTTAACGGCATTAATATGTCCACCAGGGACATGGACAGTGGTGACCATTTGTCCCAAATACTTTTTTTGTTTTGGCTCACAACATAATGAAATTTTCTTTAAAAAGGTTATGTTTCCTTGTAATTGTAATACCGAAGATAGGTAAACTGATTTTTCACTATTTTAAAAGGGAAAATTTGCTCATATCAGTTGTTAGTTCTACTATTATTGAGAAAGAGTTCGCTTTTGTGCAAATTCAGCTTATATGCTGAAAAATAACTAAATTCATTGAGCAATAACAGCACAGGTGGTAGGGAGGAGATTGGATTTGATCTAAAAAGTAAAAGGTCATCTGCATAAAGGGAGACCTTTACGTTCTTCTCCTGCCTCCAAATCCAGATATATCCCTAAACCTGTGGAATGCATTTGCTTAGTGGCTCAATGGCCAGATTAAAGAGTAATGGGGCTAAGAGGACAGGCCCTGACAGGTTCCCCGCTGAAGGCCGAATGGTTGAGACTGCTGAGCATTTGTCCGAACTGAGGCAATGGGGCTTAAATATAATAATTTAATCCAAGTGATAAAACTTGGGCCGAAATTGAATTTTTCTAAAGCCCTAAATAAATACTCCCATTCCACACGATCAAAAAGCCTTTTCAGCATCCAAAGACAGGACACACTAAGGGATCCCCTCTGATGGCGTGTACAGGATATCCATAAGGTGTCGAATGTTAAAATAAGAATAGCGTTTTTTGACAAAACCGGTCTGGTCCTCAGATATAATTGAGGGTAGAACATTCTCTAATCTGCGAGCTAAGACTTTAGCAAGGATTTTAACATCCACATTGAGAAGAGAGATTGGTCTATATGAAGAGCACTCTGTTATCTCTCTTTACTATGAGGGTGATGCGAGCCTCATTAAATGACGCGGGAAGTTTACCTTGCTTAAAAGATTCAGATAGAACCAAAGATAGTTGTGGTGCAAGGTATGAGGAGAATGATTTAAAAAACTCTGCAGGGAACCCATCAGGACCCGGGGATTTACCAGATTGTAATGATGAGATAGCTGAAATATTTCCTCTTGTGATATAGGCCCTTCTAATCTTAATCTAGAATCAGGGGACAATGTTGGGATATCTAGTTGAGTCAAGAAATTATCAACTGAATTATGGTCCTTTGGGTACTCAGAAGTATATAATAGGGAATAGAAATTCCTGAATGCGTCATTAATTTTAGAATGATCGGTAGTAATGGTACCATCCTCCATTCGAATTTTTGTAATGTGTTGCTGTGCTCTAAATCCTCTTAACTGACTAGCTAACAGTTTCCCAGATTTGTCACCATGAATGTAAAATTGGCTCCGATTCTTTAATAATTGGCGTTCGATTACATGTGTTGAGATAAGTTCAAACTTACTTTGCAATTCTACACGTTTTTTTTATACAGATCAGGGTTTTTATATAGAGCATACTGCCGATCAATTTCTTTAATTTGGTTGGTCAGATCTTTTCGCTCTTATGTGCCTTCCTTTTCATATTTGCAGCATATGAAATTATCTGTCCCCTTAGGTAGGCTTTCAGAGCACCCCAAACAACTAAACATGACACTTCAGGTGTTTCATTTGTATTTAAGAAAAAAACTATCTGGTCTTCCATAAATTTAACAAAATCGTCCTCCATCAGTAGCGATGAATTAAAACGCCAATGTTTGTTAATCTGAGGGAGATTGGGGAGCTTTATGGACATAATTACTGGAGCGTGATCCGATATCACAATGCTCTGATAGGCACAAGAATTAACCATTGGGATCAATTGATTATCTACAAAGAAGTAATCAATTCTGGAAAAGGTATGATGAACATGTGAGAAAAAGGAGTACTCTCTCTTTTTTGGATTAAGGAAGCGGCATATGTCAGAAATACCAAAGCTACAAAGGTAGGACTGAAGTAGCGTGGCAGATTTACTCAGAGGTATAAGATTGGGAGATGACCTGTCAAGTGATGGATCTAAACAGCAATTAAAGTCTCCTCCTAATATGAGAGAGTATGAGCTCAGATCTGGTAAAGCAGAGAAAAAAATTTCAAAGAAAGAGACATCATCATAATTGGGGGCATATAAATTAGCCAGCACTACATTAGTATTAAATAACTTCCCTGAAACAATGATATAACGACCATATGTATCAGCAATAATGTTGTGATGCTCAAAGGAGATGTTTGGATTAATGAGGATTGAGACACCCCTCGCTTTGGCCTGAAAGGTAGAGTGGTAGTGCTGCCCCCCCAACGCGACATAAGACGAGAATTATCAGAACTGCGAATGTGAGTTTCTTGTAGAAATGCGATTGCAGTGTTAAGTTGTTTAAGGTGTGAGAGCACCTTCCTTCTCTTGACCGGATGGTTTAAACCCTTAACATTCCAGCTCACAAAGTTTAAAGAGCTATTCATTCTCCCCGAGAGGAGATGCAGGCAGATAGACACAGATAATAACGAAATGCCTGGCGTCAGTCTTAAAACAGAAATGTATAACACAGAGCAACATATTGAACATACACCATTGACACTGAACTAGTACAGTGCTGGCTTTGGAGATCCCCCACCCCGCCCCCCCACACCCCACTACCCCCCAACAAACCAAGATAGCTGCTAACAAACAAAGCAGCAAGCTCTTCCACTCCTCCATTTTCCACCTAACCAATGTTCCTGCAGCTAACCACACCACCTTTAGCTCCGACGCAGTTTACATAAACTAAGAATTAAATATATAAATAGAACATTTCACCCCTCCAATACTGAGAACTCTTAGTGGGAGTAGAACACAGAACAACCCCCCCCCCCCACGTCACATTGTAACTAAACAAACATGTAGATCACACGTGAGAAGAAATAGAAAAAAGTAATAGAAAAGAAATGCTAACACCTACACATGTTTAACACAGTACTCTTACCTGAAAGAATGTAAACCTGGCTAGATTTAAACTAAAAAAAAAAGAAAAAAAAAAAAGTACTTTCCTGAGAATTGTAATGTTAGAAAATGAAAATAAAACTATAGAGCACTACGTAGTTTTCGGCAGATTGTCTATGTGTTTCCGCGCCTCTTCTACCGAGCGTAGCCACTTCTTCTGGCCGGTAGATAGAGTGATTCGGAGCCGTGCTGGATACAGGAGAGAAGGCCGGAGTCCACGGTTGTATAACTCAGTCATAACTTCTCTATACTCGGCTCGCTGGTTTAGAACTTCGGGAGCGTAGTCTTCCACGATACGAACCTGCTGGCCGCGGTATTCCAGCCTCCCTCTCCGCCGAGCCTCCCGAATCAGAAGATCTTTAGTCTGGTACCGGTGTATACTGAGAATGACGGGCCGGGGTCTCTGACCTGAAGCGGGTTTGGATGCAGGTATACGGTGGGATCTGTCGATCTCCGGTGGGGATGGGAGCGTTTCACTCCCAAACACCTCACATAGAAATTTCGAGAAGAACTCGGTAGTGAGTCCACTTTCAGTACCTTCTGTAAGACCCAGGACACGCAGGTTTTGTCTCCTGCTCCGGCCCTCTAGGTCCACGACTTTAGCCGTTAGCTTAGCGTTGCTTTCCCGAAGTCCGGAACAGATGTTCTCCAACTCACTCACACGCTGGCTCAGGTCATCCATAGCGAGTTCTAGTGAAGGTAAGCGCTGTCCATGGTCCTCTACTTGGACTTGAATTTGGTCCAGTTTACTTTCCAGCAAACTAAACGATGATTTAAATTCAGCCGATAACGCTTCAGAGATGGTCTCCACTGTTAGCGCGGTCGCAGGGTCGTCCTTTTTCCCGGTTTTAACACTCCTGGTAGCCATTATAAATTAAAAGTAGATCGCCGTGGGGTAGAGTATAAAGTTATTGTAAATTAAAGATTTAATTTAACATTTAAAGACGAGTAGGGGAGTAAAGAAACCAAAAATTGTCGGAGCACCTAACTCACACGTCTACTCCATGTGGCTGCTAACCGGAAGTCGCCCCCCCCGTTTTTTTTTAAAAAGACCAAACGTCTATTCTGATATCGTCCTGGAGTGCGCCGCCTTATCCTTGGATGCCGCTCCGGAGTCGTCTCCTGGGTCGCTCCAGCCGGAACCGGTGACCTCGGCTAGCCTGCCGTCACAGTCTCCTCTCCCGGCTGTCCATCCCCAGGACTCGGCAGTAGGCCACTACTTCTTGCTGCAGTGCCAGATGACCATGGTGGCGCACCAACCTCCTGTTGGCGCCCGTCCGACCACGACACCGGCAGCACGCTTGGGATACTCCGCCGTAACGCGACCTCCTGGCATCGTCCTCTCGCTCTTGGCATGCACCTCCAGGCATCCTCCATCGCAGCCCCAACACCCGGAAGCCGTCACCTCCTCTTCTTGCCTTAAACCCGCGCCGCCAAGCCCTCTTCCTCCCGCAGGCCGCCATCAGGCAGGGAGCTGGGTCGTGCTGGATCTGGCCGGCAAAGACTCGCTGGTGACGCCCCAACTACCCTGGTGTCCTCGCTGCAGGTCGTGTAGTGGGCCGCCTATCTCGCCAGCTGGGCAGGAAAACCCGGCCGGCCTCCCCTGCTGCTCCGCCGCACCTCCTCCGGCTCCTCGCAGTCCAGTCGTATCCGCTGCCAGTCTTCAATGGAATACACTTTTTTCGTGGAACTCTCACGCCCGTGTCGCTCCACTTTGAAGACTCCCCATCCCACTTCTGACACCAATGTAGCAAATGGGCTCCGTGATGGGGAGAGAAGAGACGTTAACACAGCGGAGTTGCTCAGAGAAGCCTTTTATTAGCCAGCACCTTAACACCAGATTTACCAAGGCTGCGCAAATTTGCGTAAATTCCCTGGACCTCACACCTCCTGGCATCCTGCTGAAGACATGAAGATTTCAATGCCAACTTTTAAGAAGATTCTATGTTAAAGATTTAGTCCTCAACATAATAACATTATGCGGTGAATCAGAGCATTATTTCAAACACAGTGTTGCCTGACGTGCTGGAATCAGTAAAGATGAGACTTTGTCAAGGACCACATTGTTATACATGATGATTGGTTCTGACCATGATGGTCATCACAGTTTGGTACATATTGGGCTGTGTTCCTGCGGACTAGTGATAAATTCCAGATAAATATGAACACATAGCTGTAGTTGGATACAGTAACATCAATGCAGTTCACATGTACTTTGAAACTCTCAATGGTGTCAGGATTGACTGCAGCTGGGCTCATCACCTGAGCCCAATCCGGACAGCAAATAAAAGACGGAGATTCCGCCCCTTCGGGAGGGACAGCATTTTCGTGGACTCTGAGCACGAACTTTTCGGTTTTGTATTTTGTCAGTCCGTAGTCGTGACAAATGGTGACACAGCGGTATATGTAGATTTCACAAGGAAACCAGCCATCAGCACATTATCTGATTTTGCAGTTCTAATGGATTGGAATTATATAACTTCACTCAATCTGAAATTCCTTTGTATAAAGTCATGCTGGAACTTGTTTTTTTTATAAAAATGACACCGCATGCTGCCATGTCATCAGTCTGTTTGTCCTCATCCGTCATGCTTATTCCAGCACCTTCTCATTGTTATTTACTGCATGATACAGTAAATGTCTCATTGTCATGTTGTGCCACATGCCAGCAAGCCAGCAGGTGACACTGTGGACCGGTTGTCTGTCTGCAGGGGGACCCCGGGGGTCCTCTCGTGTGCCCCAGTGGAGACCGCATGACCCTGCTCGGCTTGATCAGCTGGGGCAACGGCTGCAGGAAGCAGGACACTCCGGGCGTGTACACACGCGTCACGCAGTATGTCCACTGGGTCACAAGCAAGATGAGGACCAACTGATAAAGAAGAAAAATCCAACCCAGAGACCAAGAGAAAACCACACACACACACACACACACACTGAAAAACACACACTCCAGAGCAAACGTCAGGACGGCCGGACTGGTGCCTGCCAGCTGGTATCCCTGAGTAGCCCTGAGCTTTGGTGGTGAACATCAGTAGAACAACACATGATTACGCCACTAGATCCCAGCATGCAATTTCATCATCCAATTCACAGTTCTGTAGATGACCTGCTCCAGCTTTTGTTTATGACATCAGCTGGGATTAAACATGTGGATGTAAACCCCCCCCTGAAGTCAGTAGTCACATGATCTGCTGGAACAGATTGTTGCTGTTGCCCGTAAGGCTGAGCTGTGCTCGACAGACGGCATTCCAATGGAACACGACACGACCTTCCGCGAATGCTGCATGACCGCATTCCTTCACAAGATTCACTTTTTTAATAGAATGACCCCAGACTCCAGGGACAAGTTTTCCATTCTGACCAATCAGTTCAATTCTAAAATTCATTAGTTTGAAGGGAAGCTAGCCCCGCCCCCAACTTGGATTTTCTGGTCATCCTAAAGTATTAGACTGGAAACTATTTATGTATTTATATTTTACAGTAAAGTGTGCAATCTTGTTTGCAGACAGCATTTTTATTTATTGTCTTTATTCTGGAATTGCATTGTCCTTGCATCTCTTAATTTTGTTAAATATACACATTTATATATACATGACCTCTGGCTGAAATGTTTTATTCATATCATAATTTTATAATTGTTTTCAAAGTGCAGGTGAGCCACCAGAACCCGCAGAAATCATACATTTAAATCCCCAACAACAGTCATAAACAGCACCAGAAGGTTCTACAGTCAGCTTGGCTCTAAGTGCTAATTGGGCACTGTCAAAAAATTCTTTTAATTGTCTTGATCCGAAGAGACTGAAGATGTGGGTCATAATACTTTAGATAATTTTCCAGAGTGGTAGCAATCTAAAAAAAAACATAGTGTGAAATAAGATTTAAATTCATAAGTTTTAAATTCATTATTAAGCTTGATGTTTTATTACTGGATATTACATGTTGAATAATGTGTACACACACACACACACACACACACACACACACACAGAATACACACAATACTTGCACAACACAATACTTCCCATAGTGCCAGTGATGCATTAACCAGATTTTGCTGCAGTTACACTTACTTTGTTAAATGCTGCTTCAATGTCAGTCTCGGTTATGTATGGTGATGCGGTGAAGTCCACTTGTAGGCTTGCAAGGATAGTTAGCATGTCTGCAGGCACAGAAAAGCAACAGTGACAGGTCATTAGCATACAAGTTTCTTTAAACATATGGATGACGGTGGATTTTAGATTATTGTCATGATCCGGACCGGCAGGGGTTTTTCCGGATCCGGAGTTCAGACCGGAGTTTCATGTTCCCTGATCATGTTCACCTGTTGTATATTTATATAATTGTATAAAGCTATCCGGTTTGTGTCTGTTCGCTGTCGGGTCATTGTGCGTGTTGATGTTCCCCTGTCTCGTGTAGTCTGTATTAAACCCCTGTCGTGTGAAGTCGTGCGTATGCGTCCTCCTTCATCGCCATTTCCAGCACACCGTGACAATTATAAAACTTTTTGGCTCAAACCGCTGTGTGTAATAACCCTAAAATTCCACACACATACCAGGTGGTAGAGTTGTTTGTCGGGTTTGCGGATAAGCCAGTGTGGTTCCAGGTGTGGGGGCATCAGATGCCGTCGGTGTGGTGGGCGTGTCCTCTGGTCGGGCGGTCGCATGTTGTGTGTAGGATCCTGCAGGTTTCAATCCAAAAGACAGAATTGTTCACCGGTGCAGTGGTGAGAAGTCCAGTTGTTCTTAACAGGGTAAGTTGGGGTTAAAAAAGGTTAAATGGAGCATTTCTCACATAAACACCTTCTATGTCCTACATACCTGACCTTTGCATCACGTAACATTACAACAGATTATTCTTCAGTCAGGAGAGCCGTCCAGAGCTCCATGTCTCGGTCTGATTATCACCAGTACTGTGCCTGTGTGAAGCTCAGCTCAGTATTTATACCCTCGTCACCCCGAGCCTTCCTCAACACACCCCATGAGATAAGCCTGCTGAAGGACTGCACTTCTTTTGTGAAAGATCTGTTGTGATGTGTCTCTGCATGACGTGCCAAACAGGTTGGATCGGACTAAATTACCCTACAGTACCATTCATTTTTAAATATTAATATAAGGTTCACTACTTCATGTACAAAGACACTCTCTACACATAAAAACGCATTACAATTCCATAAAAATTAAAACAGTCTATGTTATATATACAGTCACACAGAGTGTAACTAAAACTGGGACTATATAGTTAAAGAATGTTGCACAGCTGGACGGAGAAGAAGGAAGGAGAGAGATTTCACAATATGGTTATACAATATGCAACAAGGAAAGAAAATGACAAACATCTCAAAACCAACACACTGAACTATTAATTTAGCTGTGCTGCTGTGCTGTATCACATACAGTATGTCTCAATGGGCTTTGACCGGCCCTACAGTTGACACCCCCCACACTTGACCCTTCTGCACACAAGGAAAACTCTACAAAAGGAGAGATAAAAAAAGAAAGGAAGAAACGTCGGGAAGGAGTGATAGAAAGAGGGACCCCCTTCCAGGGTATAGTGAGCCTGCAAGTTGTGTCAGTGCAGGGTTTTTGATTGTCCAATAAGATAAAAATAAGTCCTACAGTTGCAGAAGACTTCTTCTCAGATCATTTCCTCATCGCTTATAAAATATGTCTCAGACACAATAAAATCAACTCCCCTCGTTATAGAGACAAACAGAAAATTACATCAAGTACTGCACATAGGTATATTAATAGCCTACCAGATTTATCAACGCTGATCAACTCACCGTCAGACCCCACTGAACTCGACCAAGCGACCAAATGTCTAGAATTAACACTGCGTAGTACGTTAGATATAAAAGGAAGATAGTAAGAGATAAAAACTTAATTCCTTGGTATTATGATCACACGCGCTCGCTTAAGAAGACCGCACGGAAATTAGAAGGTAAATGGCGTCAAAGTAAATTAAACGTATTACGAATAGCTTGGAAGGAGAGCCTACTTAACTATAAGAAGGCTCTTAGCGCGGCTCGATCAACGTATCTGTCCTCGTTAATAGACAAAAACAAAAATAATCCCGGATTCCTGTTTAAAACTATAGCTAAACTAACCAGGAATAAGACAGAAACGGATACTACCACTCAATATCATCATAGTAGCGATGATTTTATGAATTTCTTTAATACTAAAATAGTTATGAATAGAGATAAGATTAAAAGCACAACAAATAGCTCCGCCGATATTTCTATGGAAAATAATCTTCATATAGCTGATCACCGATTAGAACGCTTCAACTTTATTGAAGAGCATGAACTAATTAAACTAATTTCGTCGTCAAATCAATGTACTTGCGCTTTGGATCCGCTTCCTACAAGGACCCGATATTATAAATTCTACCCTCAAAATTGTTAACCCGTCGCTTAGCACCGGCCACGTACCAAGGTAGCAGTCATCAGACCCCTGATTAAAAAGCCGGATCTTGATCGCAGTCAGCTTTCAAATTATAGACCGATATCCAACCTTCCGTTCATATCAAAAATCTTAGAAAAAGTCATAGCCCAGCAGCTGAGTGCATACCTAGACTGTAACAATATCCATGAAGTATATCAATCGGGATTTAGACCTCATCATAGCACTGAGACAGCGCTGGTTAAAGTGGTTAATGACCTGCTGTTGGCCTCTGATCAGGGACGCATCTCGCTGCTTGTCCTGCTTGATCTGAGTGCAGCGTTTGACACTTATCGATCACGCTATTCTCCTGGCCAGGTTAGAGAATGTTGTTGGTATTAAGGGAATATCCTTTGTATGGTTCAGATCATATCTGACCGATCGGTATCAGTTTGTGGACACCAATGGTGATTCGTCTTTCACCTTAGAAATATTGCGAAAATAAGAAATATAATTTCAATTCACGATGCAGAAAAGTTGGTCCATGCATTTATTACATCAAAGTTAGATTACTGCAATGCATTACTGTCTGGATGCTCTAGTAGGTGCATGAGTAAACTCCAGCTAGTACAGAATGCTGCAGCCAGAGTTTTAACTAGAACCAGGAAATTTGACCACATCACCCCAGTCTTACAATCACTGCACTGGTTACCCATCAAATTTAGGATTGACTACAAAATCCTACTTTTAACCTATAAAGCTCTAAATGGTCTCACTCTTCAGTACCTGAGTGAACTTTTAGTTCTTTACGACCCGCCACGCCCCCTTCAATCAAAGGGAGTGGGGTCACTACTAGTACCCAAAGTACAGAAGGTCACAGCTGGGAGCAGATCCTTCTCATATACAGCGGTGAACAGAAATGAACAATAAAACTCAGGTGAACACGATTAGAGAACATTACACATGACAAACGTGAAACTCCGGTCCGGATCCTGGACCAGAGTAACCCCTTCCGGACCGGATCATGACACTCCCACCATCCATCCTCACCACCTTCTATAGAGGGACCATTGAGAGCATTCTGACCAGCTGCATCACTGTCTTGCTTGGGAACTGCACCGCATTGGACCCTACAGTGGATAGTGAGGACAGCTGAGAAGAACACTTGAGTCTCTCTTCTCTCGCTAATGGACATTTACACCACACGCTGCATCAGGAAAGCAAAAGGTACCGAAGCATTCGGGCCCTCACCACCAGACTCTGCAACAGCTTCATCCCACAGGACACCAGACAGCTGAACACTCAGAGACTTTCCACTCTGATCATGATCTCTTCTGTTCAGAACATATCGCTATTACATTTCTATTACAGCAGTATTTACACGTTTTTTTTTTTTTTTAAGTGAAGTGATTGTCACATGTGATACACAGCAGCACAGCACACAGTGCACACAGTGAAATTTGTCCTCTGCATTTAACCCATCACCCTGAGTGAGCAGTGGGCAGCCATGACCGGCGCCCGGGGAGCAGTGTGTGGGGACGGTGCTTTGCTCAGTGGCACCTCAGTGGCACCTTAGCGGATCGGGATTCGAACCGGCAACCTTCTGATTACGGGGCCGCTTCGTTAACCGCTAGGCCACCACTGCCCCATGTTACCACACCAAATGATACCACAGCAACATTTGCATTTGGCTCTGATTGCGTAGCCTCAACATGCACAAAAAGGCATCTTTATCTGCTCCACTTTGCTTCTTTTCATCAGACAAGCCACTCATAATATGGACTGTCATGATCCGGACCGGCAGGGGTTGACTCCGGATCCGGGGTCCGGACCGGAGTTTCATGTTCGTCTCGTGTAATGTTCCCTGATCGTGTTCACCTGTTGTCTATTTATATAATTGTATAAAGCTATCCTGTTCGTGTCTGTTCGCCGTCGGGTCATTGTGCGTGTTAATGTTCCCTTGTCTCGTGAAGTTCGTATTAAACCCCTGTCCTGTGATCATGCGAATGCGTCCTCCTTCACCGCCATGTCCAGCCCACCCGTGACAGAATGACCCGACCACGTGGATGCAGCTGATCTACGCCCCGCTGAGATCCAGGGAACCGTGGATGGTCGGGAGGACGTCTGCCCCACAGATCCATGTCCAAGGTTCCATGTATGGACGTCCCCCGACGCCGCCGTCTCGTCCGGATTCCAGCGACGCACCTCCGGTAATCGCCAGTTCCCCGCCATGATCCATGTCATGTTTTTAATCAGTTCCCCAAGCGTGACAGACTCTCGGCGGCC
The DNA here is from genome assembly GCF_900700375.1 of Denticeps clupeoides. NCBI lineage: Eukaryota > Metazoa > Chordata > Actinopteri > Clupeiformes > Denticipitidae > Denticeps > Denticeps clupeoides. The sequence goes on from NC_041717.1 coordinate 20,951,614, forward strand.
TACGAAAGCTACCGTGGGGTCGAGAGGATCTGTCACGCGGTCCATGTTCCCCCTGGCGATTCCGGAGGCGGGGGAGTACCGACGAATCCGTGCGACCGGACCTCCATGGCCTACGAAAGCTACCGTGGGGTCGAGGAGACCGGTCGCGCAGTTCAGGTGCTCCCGGCGTTAACTGAGACGGGGGAGGCGGCGAACTTCCTAGCGGGGCGTACCGGAGACTGACCGGAGTGACGGTGCCTACGGACGGCGGACAGGATGCCGGTCCCCCAAGGACGAGCCGTGCTTTGGCCCGGGCCTGACGCCGCCGGTGCAGGACAACCGCCACTCGTCCTTATGGACTTCTCCCCCCTTTCATGGACCGTTTTGTGGGCACTCCCAGGTGGTAGTGCTTTTAGGGGGGAGTACTGTCATGATCCGGACTGGCAGGGGTTGACTCCGGATCCGGGGTCCGGACCGGAGTTTCATGTTCGTCTCGTGTGATGTTCCCTGATCGTGTTCACATGGTGTATATTTATATAATTGTATAAAACTATCCTGTTCGTGTCTGTTCGCCGTCGGGTCATTGTGCGTGTTCATGTTCCCCTGTCTTGTGAAGTTCGTATTAAACCCCTGTCCTGTGATCATGCGAATGCGTCCTCCTTCACCGCCATGTCCAGCCCACCCGTGACATGGACACACAATGCTGGTGATGCATCTATCTATGCGGCTTTCACATTCGCAAACCACCCTGAAGATTGATTTTTTCCCCTCAGAATTCTATAATGTTTCTATAATAAAACAACACCCTATAATGACAACATGAAGAAGGTTTACTTGAGGTTTGCTTTTGGCAGCAATTACAGCCTCAAGTTGCAGGTTCTGTCGCTGCTTTGCATTTTAAATGGTGTCTCGAGACGTGCTGGTGGACGCTCATTGATTCATTTATTTCCCCTACATTTATCCCCCTCAGGAAGAGTGTTAAAGAAATTTTCTCTTTCATTCTGTCATGTATTCTGTTTTACATGGAAGACTGACCTGAGCTGGTGGAAGTGGGTGAGGAGCTGGTGCTGGATACGGAGCTGCTGTTCGTGGAACTTGACTGTGTCTGGGACGGTGTTAAAACACCTGGAATAAATAAATAAGAAAATGATCTATTTTTTGTAAATGTCAGATTATATCAAAATGGAAACCAGCTCGATGGCTGAAAAACATGCAAAAACACAGAATAATAAAGTGAAGTGATTGTCACATGTGATACACAGCAGCACAGCACACGGTGCATACAGTGAAATTTGTCCTCTGCATTTAACCCATCACCCTGAGTGAGCAGTGGGCAGCCATGACAGGCGCCCGGGTAGCAGTGTGTGGGGACGGTGCTTTTGCTCAGTGGCACCTCAGTGGCACCTTGGCGGATCGGGATTCGAACCGTCAACCTTCTGATTACGGGGCCGCTTCCTTAACCGCTAGGCCACCACTGCCCCAAAGTGGAAACAGCAGGAGACGGGATCAGGAGTGGTGGACTCGGGACCTGTGGACGTGGAGACCGGGGTGCAGCGGCGTGGTGCTGAAGCGGCTGGTATGGGCGGAGTCTCGGATAGGTCGATCACTGTCCTGGTGACATACTGCGGCCCCGTTGTGGAGGACTCGGGTAGTGGGGTGGATAAATAAAGTTAATTAAAGTAAAGTAAAGGACTTCAAGAGGACTGACCTGAAGTGGTGGACGTGGGTGAAGACGTAGTGGTGGGGACGCTAAAGCTGGTTGTGGTGACGCTGTAGCTTGTGGTGGAGACACTGTTACTGGTGGTGGGGTCGGTGTAGCTGGTGGTAGAGAGACTGTCACTGGTTGTGGAGACACTGTTACTGGTGATGGAGACACTTTTAGTGGTGGTGGGGACACTGTAGCTGGTGATGGAGACACTTTTACTGATGGTGGAGACACTATTACTGGTGGTGGAGTCACTTTTACTGGTGGTGGGGACGCTGTCACTGGTGGTGGAGACACTGTAGCTGGTGGTGGGGACGCTGTAACTGGTGGAGGGGACACTGTAGCTGGTGGTGGAGACACTTTTACTGTTGGTGGGGACGCTATAGCTGGTGGTGGGGACACTGTAGCTGGTGGTGGGGACACTGTAGCTGATGGTGGAGACACTTTTACTGTTCGTGGGGACACTATAGCTGGTGGTGGGGATGCTGTAGCTGGTGGTGGAGACACTGTTACCAGTGGTGGGGACACTGTAGCTGTTGGTGGAATCACTGTCAGTGGTGGTGGAGACGCTGTTACTGGTGGTGGGGACGCTGTAGCTGGTGGTGGAGACGCTGTTACTGGTGGTGGGAACGCTGTCACTGGTGGTGGAGACGCTGTTACTGGTGGTGGAGACGCTGTTACTGGTGGTGGAGATGCTGTTACTGGTGGTGGGGACACTGTTACTGGTGGTGGAGACGCTGTTACTGGTGGTTGGGACACTGTTACTGGTGGTGGAGACGCTGTCACTGGTGGTGGAGACACTGTTACTGGTGGTGGGGACGCTGTAGCTGGTGGTGGAGACACTGTTACTGGTGGTGGAGACACTGTTACTGGTGGTGGGGACATTGTTACTGGTGGTGGAGACACTTTTAGTGGTGGTGGGGACGCTGTAGCTGGTGGTGGGGACACTGTTACTGGTGGTGGAGACACTGTTACTGGTGGTGGGGACACTGTTACTGGTGGTGGAGACACTGTTACTGGTGGTGGGGATGATGTAGCTGCTGGTGGAGACGCTTTTACTGGTGGTGGGGACACTGTCACTGGTGGTGGAGACACTGTCAGTGTTGGTGGAGACACTGTTACTGGTGGTGGAGACACTGTTACTGGTGGTGGGGACGCTGTAGCTGCTGGTGGAGATGCTGTTACTGGTGGTGGAGACATTGTTACTGGTGGTGGAGATGCTGTTACTGGTGGTGGAGACGCTGTTACTGGTGGTGGAGACACTGTTACTGGTGGTGGGGACGCTGTAGCTGCTGGTGGAGACGCTGTTAGTGGTGGTGGGGACACTGTTACTGGTGGTGGAGACGCTGTTACTGGTGGTGGAGACGCTGTTACTGGTGGTGGGAACGCTGTCACTGGTGGTGGAGACGCTGTTACTGGTGGTGGGAATGCTGTCACTGGTGGTGGAGACGCTGTTACTGTCACTGGTGGTGGAGACACTGTTACTGGTGGTGGGGACACTGTTACTGGTGGTGGGAACGCTGTCACTGGTGGTGGAGACGCTGTTACTGGTGGTGGGAATGCTGTCACTGGTGGTGGAGATGCTGTTACTGTCACTGGTGGTGGAGACACTGTTACTGGTGGTGGGAACGCTGTCACTGGTGGTGGAGACGCTGTTACTGGTGGTGGGAATGCTGTCACTGGTGGTGGAGACGCTGTTACTGTCACTGGTGGTGGAGACACTGTTACTGGTGGTGGGGACACTGTTACTGGTGGTGGAGACACTGTTACTGGTGGTGGAGACACTGTTACTGGTTGTGGAGACACTGTAGCTGCTGGTGGAGACACTGTCAGTGCTGGTGGAGACACTGTTACTGGTGGTGGGGACGCTGTAGCTGGAACTACTGCTGGTGGCTTCAGTAGTGACAAGTTCTGGTGCTGGAGAGATGCAGTCAGTTATTAAAAAAATAATTTATGCTGGTAAAAAACATAATAATTATAGACAAACTACAGGATGAATTTACATCTCAATACCTAGAGCAGCACAGTTATCCACAAAATCAGGGCAGCAGTCGCCTCTGGACAGACACCCCTCATCACATAAGCAGTTGTCGAAATAACAGTAAAGATTTGTTCCTGGGCAGCATAGACCATAACACGAACCTGAAACACAAGCAAGCAAATAAATACATGAAATGTGTTAATATTCGTATGCAGTTGAATGTAACAATGTAATAATTTCCCAGCCATTCTAGATTGTGTAGCTCTGTGCCTCTAGTCATACAAGCAGTGATCTTCCTGGTGATGCTTTCTGCCTCTTTAAGTGTTTCTGCTGCCTTTGCCTTGGTCTCTTTGTAAAGGGGGTATCTGGGCACTGGGTCAGGGCATCATGTGAGGAAAATGTGGGCCTTGTTTATCACACGATTAAATTTGCTGTGAGGACAGTTATTTAATATCTGCACTTTCCTTTAATAAGTGTGGTGGAGGGGGGTTGACTAGATGTCCTGCCTGTTGGAGCCCATTGCACCTGACTGGATTCCTCCTGAAATGAAGCGGGTGGGATTTGTCCACTGGATTCAGTCCACATCAGCAAAAGCCTGAATTCAGATTCTCACTTCATTCTCAGGTATTAGAAATGCATTCATCTGCACGTCTGCAAGCTTTCACTCTTACTGTGTGAAGGACTTTTATTGGACGCTAGTTATGTATACTGTGCTGAAGCAGTGAACTTCAAAATGTTACAATATTGTGAAAATGTTTTATATCTGTTTGTCTTTTCTTGAAAAACTCTCAACTATGTATTCTGTACATGTTCATACATTCTGTATGAACATTCTTTTGAGAAGCTTTTTTTTAAATCCTTACATGATTTATTTTGTACAAAATTCAAATTTCTTAATATAAAGATTGGATGGAGAAGCGACATCTTAATGAACAAAGATCTGAATACAGTGATGTACATGAATCATGTGAGTGCCATAGCTCTGGAAAATCAGATTAAAGAGATGTTATTTTATGTCAAGTTTTTTTTAGATATATATGTAATTGCCTTTTGTTTCCAAAATGTGAATTTTTAAATAATTACTGACATTTACCCAAAGAAAAAACACTCATTAAACTTTATATTGCACCAAAATGAGTCAAATGTTGGGTTCAGTTGGGGACACAGCTGTCACAAATCAGTTTGACAGCAGGGCTCCAGCCATGGACAGATGTGGCTGATTAGGCGTCCATGGGTGGAGCCTATTATAAGGACTTGTTATAAAACAGACGAAAGACCAACACAGCGATACATGTGTACAACCTAAACCAGCCGACAACATTCTGGACAATCAGGCGGACACAAGAAACCGGGTCCGGAGTACCGGGAAAGGTCTGTATTGTATAGCGTCCGCAAACTGATGGGTAAAGGAAGCGCAGAGCCAGGACATAATGCAAATAAAGATTTATTAACAAACACAAATCAACACAGCGCGAGGGGCGAAAACAGGGGAAATAAAGGGGAGAATGAAAAGGCGTGTGCCGATTGCCAGAACTCAAAACAACAACAGTTGCAAGGTCCACAAAGAATGGCGCCTTTTCACTGCTGTCAGGATTTGGCACAGGTGATGTCTTCAGTGGCAGCCAATCCTGACATATTGCGACACAATTTCGTCCTAGTCAAATGCATGTAAGTGTAATTACTAGTGGTGGTCATAGATTAATTTTTTTAATCTGGATTAATCTCACTGTAATCTTGGAATTAATCTAGATTAATCTAGATTAAAAAGGGCTCATTTGAATTCTGCGTTTAGGTGAGACTGGAAGAACTCCTGCAGTAAACAAATTCCGCTTTGCACAAGGTGCAAACAACCTTAGTTTTGTCAAGGTTTCCATTGGGAAGCTGCTTAAAAATAAATTTTCCCTGAAGCAAACTTCATAGCATCTTCATAGCTGCATCCATGTTACCACGTCACGTTTGATGTGGTAATTTCACAGTTCGAAGACTCGTTCTCGCCCCCTACAGTGCAATTCGGCTAGGTATACATCCGCGCTAAAATATCAAGGTGAAAGTCATCATAGCTTGCGTAGTATAGACCCAGCTCCCAACACAACTTTGTGAATAGATTAACGGCAATATTTTTTTTAGCGCCCGATAAGAGTCTCATGTTAACGCAGCACGTTAACGCCAATAACGGCCCACCACTAGTAATTACTTACCTGTTAACTGTGCTTTTGCTGTGTGTAAGAGAGCCGTGGTGATGAGGACAGTCCAGAACATCGTCTCCATCATGGTGATGATCCCGTGTCTGTAAGGAAGTAAACTCTTCAGTCAACATTTTACGTAGTACTACTTTCTTACAAAGACACACCTGAACAAGCCACGCCTCCTGTTTAGGCAATGATGCAGTAGCTCGGTTTTTCTGGGATTTAGGTTTGAATGGCTGGCATCCTTATTAAAAAAAAAATGTGTCAGTCATGTTCAGAAATGTGATCATTCAGGTTTCATTATGCAAATAAAAGAATTACATTTTCAACTTTATCCATATTAAAAAGAAACAATCTGTCAGTCATGTTCAGAAATGTGATCATACCGGTTTTATTATGCAAATAAAACATTTAAGTTTTCAACTTTATTATTACATGTGTGAGGATTCTGATTCATAACGTCTTAAATTTTTGCCAACTTCTTCTACAGGCTCCTACTTAGAGAAAAAAATGTGATCCATAAATATCATAAAGATCATAGTGAAGAATTAACGTTGAAAATTCTGATAATATAACAGGTCCAAGTCAAGCTGTCATTTCTTATACAAAAAAAGGGAAACAAATTTTTAAAACTCAAAGTCATTCACACGTCCACCTAAGAAGCAACACTGATGATCAATTTCACATTCTGTCGTGCAAATGACAGGTGGTGACCACAGACCACTTCTCAGTTCCTATGCCTTCTGGCTGATGTTTTGGTGACTTTTGAATGCTGGCGGTTCTTTCACTCTAGTAGTAGCATGAAACAGAGTCTACGACCCACACAAGAGGATCAAGTAGGGCAGCTCATCCAGCTGTGGCAAGAAGGTTTGCTGTGTCTGTCAGCGTAGTGTCCAGAGCATGGAGGCGCTACCAGGAGACAGGCCTGTATATCAGGAGATGTGGAGGAGGACAAGGGGAGAGTAGACTGAAGACCCGGTCCAGGAAATTCCTTCCTTTGTGTGCAGAAGAGTCAAGGAGCTCAAGGAGAAGGCAAGAAGGCAAGGTTGTCTAGTGGAAGGCTGAAGTCACTATGGAGAGTTGGTGGGTGTTTATGAGAGTTGGTTGTTTAAAAGAAACTGAGACAGCATGGAACTGTCTGGAATATCTGGAATTTAGACAGTCCACATATTAAGATATGTGAGAGGCAGAGATGTGAAGGTAAGAGGCCAGTTCGCTTTTTGGCAGTTCCTTCTCTATAAATCACTTAGACCTGAAGGAAAATGTGAAAGTATCGTGTTTCTCCTGCAGAGCCAGCAAAACAAGACCATGAATCTTCGTGACTTGTCTCTGAAGAATGTGTGACCTTACTCTACCAGGTGCAGGTGAAATCACTTGACTACATATATATGCACATCACTGTATGTACGTGTATCCAGAGCCAGTTATAGACAAGTTTTAAAAATCAATAGAAAAAAGTGATCGACTTTCCTCCTTTTTAATCTAGTCCTAGTTACTGCCTTCCAACATGGCTGCCCGTGTGCTCATTAATGGAAGAAGAAATTCCCTAATGGAATAATGGCACAGTGTAATAATGGAATACGTTTATTTTATAAATTTCACCACAAGATGTCAGCCACAGCCCACATGTAGAGAAATTGAATAATGGTCACGTAACTTGAAATTAAATATACAACTTAAAATACCATCTTGACCTTGACTTGTGGAAATTACAAGGCCACAGGGAATTTCCAAACGATTCTCGATTGATTTATTTATGCAAAAATGGCATAATGAAGTTCTAAAGTCAGGTTTTGGGAACACAGGGAATATCGGCGAAAGACACAAAATCCAGAAACAAAGATGTTTTGTTTCCACTAGAGGGCGGAAGCTGCTGGTGCACCAAGGTGACGCCTACCCAGATACTGCTGTCTGAAAACCAAGCTGCTGGGTTCATCCGTTTGTTGCTGTAAAACACTTAACTACAGAGGGAGGAAAAAAGTTTTATAGCTCAAATTCACAATTTAAAGAATCAGCTTTATATTACAGATGATATTTTTGCTGCATATTTTGCTTCTTGCTGCTTTCCTGTGCTCAGGATCCCAATGTAAGTACAAACATATATGAAAAGAGTTAAACCTAAAGAAAATAATTTTAAATATATTTGTTGTACTTGCTCCTTTTAAAATAACTGTAATAAACATACACATATATAAATGTATATATGTCAGTCTGAGGGAAAATAAATCAATGTATTTCCTTAAACACAAAATACATGCGTGCATGCTATAGAAAAACTGTGTTTCAGAAGGTGTTATACGGTGGTGGTGTTAACTCTGCATGTTTTCTGTGTTGATGCCCACAGTCGCATGTGGACTGCAGGAAACATTATAAAAATGTATCGACCAGTTTAATAAAATGAAAGGAGACATGAAGTTTTCAATTCCAACTTTTAAGCAGATTCTATGTTAAAGATTTAGTCTTCAACATAATAACATTATGTGGTGAATCGGAGCATTATTTCAAACACAGTGTTGCCTGACGTGCTGGAATCAGTAAAGATTAGACTTTGTCAAGGACCACATTGTTATACATGATGATTGGTTCTGACCATGATGGCCATGACCTCACAGTTTGGTACATATTGGGCTGTGTGCCTGCAGACTAGTGATAAACTCCAGATAAATATGAACACATAGCTGTAGTTGGATACAGTGACATCAATGCAGTTCACATGTACTTTGAAACCCTCAATGGTGACACAGCGGTATATGTAGATTTCACGAGGAAAACAGCCATCAGCACATTATCTGATTTTGCAGTTCCAATGGATTGGAATTATATAACTTCACTCAATCTGAAATTCCTTTGTATAAAGTCATGCTGGAACTTGTAAAAATAAAAAAAAATAAAAAAAAATAAATTTCCACCTGAGGCTGAATGTAAGTTATCAGTTTTAAAAAATGTCTGTAAGTCGATCAGCATCAGATTGCTCTTGTCACGACTACGGGCTGACGGGGGAAGTAAGCGCAGAGGCGGGACATGCTGGGAAGGGGGTTTATTATAAATAAACAATAAACACAAATAAACAACGGCACGGTGGCCAATAAACGGGGAATAAAGGGGAGAACACAAACAAACCCGCAGGCGTGTGGCGATTGCCAGAACTGAAAATACACACATTCACAACAGTGCACTTATGTCCACGAAAATGCCATCGCTCCCGAAGGGGCGAAAATCTCCGGCTTTTATGCGCTGTCAGGATTGGGCACAGGTGATGAGCCCAGCTGCAGTCAATCCTGACAGCTATATACATCTTAAAGAACAATCATTTAAAATATTTTGCTGGGTAAAGGGCTGGTAAACACAGTCTTTGTCTCAACCTCTAAAATATACAAAGGTGTACTTTGTAATTTAATAAAGTAATCAGATCTGTGATGTAACCGGCAAATTAGATTATTTTTAGCTGAGGAAATTCACCTGCTTCTACAACCACATCAGGCACCATTGTTCCACATTTTAGATTAGTGTGGCAGGTCAAGAAATTGACACCACACAACCGTAAATTGAATGTGTTTACAATTAAACAGAAACGGAAATGATGGCATAGCCTCTCCAACTTACGTCTCAGGTTCCTTAGAGACTATATTTATAACGTTGCTCAAAATGGCTTATGCCACACACCATGGCACTAAAGAAAACACATATTGTCAAAAGTCTGGAAATGGACATAAACAGGAAATCTGTGCATTTTGCCAGCACTCAACACATCCATTTTATGCATTTTAATTCCGCTCGTGGTCACACTTTTATAAAAGCACTTTCTTTATTACGCATTACTCCATAACTACTCCATAAGTAGTGGCATAATATACTTTATTTAAAAAAATGATTGATGACCTATCGATATTAGGTAAAGCATGTGATTTATGTCCTCTCCCCTCTTTCCCTCTTTCCCCTGACCCACACATCCTCTCGCATTCTCACCCAACCTCTGACCTTTCTCTAACACACTGAATCTTTGTGTTGCATTACAGATGTCATATAAACACTTGGACTAACTTTAAAACAGATGTCCTATCACTTGTTTACAACCATGGTTATTGTCGTCTAATTATGACCCACATTTCTCCCTAACCGTTTACTCACAACCTCTGAACGCACCCTGCCACCATGCAGAGGTCGTATTCGCACATACACACTCGCACACACACACACGCACACCCATACACTTAGACCACCTTGGTTGAAACCACATAACACAGATATCTTAAACATTTTGACACTTGCTTTGTCTATAATATAGTTTCACAGAATTGTTAATATATGATTGTAATTATGTCTTAAGCATTCTTTAAAAACAGAAACCTTGTTTTTAAGTGTATGGTTTTACTCAACCTACTGTTTCACGTTTAACACGTTTAAGCACAATACTTACAGAAAACCTATTTTAAAAATACAACGCATACGCTATTCATATACTGACTGAATATGGTATAATCCCCATTTTTCTGAAAGATACAATCACACAATGGTATGTAGGAAGCATCACACCAACTTCTCGCCCCTCTCTATCGCTCTCTCCCATGTGTCGCATTATAGATGTCATATACACTTAGACTAACTTTTAAAACAGATGTCTTATCACTTGTTTACAACTATGGCCATTGCTGATGGCTTATGACCCATCTCTCCCAACGGCATCCCTTCCCCCACACCACTTCCCTTCCCTGTTTCATCTCACATTCTCATATTGACATGCACACACACACACACTTAGACTATTTTTTAAAAACTTATTTTAATGACATATGTTTTAAAAGAATTTCTAGTTAAAGAAAAACACGTTTAAACACAATACTTATTTTAAATATACAACACATTCAAAGATACATTACACAATGGTATGTAGGAAGCATCACATCACTGACACAAGATGCATAGCCTTCATGCACGCACACACGCACACACACACACACACACAGAGAGACACACAAACAGACTTGCTAAAATAATCGTAACGCTGTTTTATGAACAAACCTTTCTCCAAAGGTGTCTCATCTTTGGTTTTCAGATGATATGCCACACAAAAACGTTAACAAACTATAATTTCTATTTAATTGAACCACACACAGACTTCTGTTAATCAAATTGATATATTTTATAGAACATTCTTTTCTATAAAACCTACTTTAAAACGTTGAAAACCACTATTCTTTTTAATCATGTTTTTCCACTATGGATTATGTTATGATAATATTGAAAAATATATCTGCACACTTTCTAACCACTTTTTAATATAGTTCACATCAGACATATATATATATATATATCTATTTTAGACATGATTTTTAATATTATTATCAAGTAACTTCAAATAAATTTCTCAGGTTAACAATTTCATGTTTTCTGAAATCGTATCAAGGGGTTTGATTTTTAGAGAGGGGGCTCGCAACTTTAGGGCTATAATATCAAGAATTTAAAGTTTCAGTTTATTTGTATTTTTTTTTCTACAGTATATGTATTGTTATCCTTCTGATGCTGAAGTGCTTCATTGTTTGTAGATTTTCTATTTGTATGATTGATTCTCACTGGTCATATTATTAGGTAGACCTTGTTAGTTCTCGGGTGGACCACCTTTTGCCTTTAGAACCACCTTTATTCTTCATGGCATAGACTCAAAAAGGTGTGGAAATTTTCCTCAGATATTTTGGTCCATACTGACATGATAGCATAATGTAGCTGCTGCTGATTTGTCTGCTGGTTGTCTATGACGCCAATATCCGAAGGTGTTCTGTTTGGATTGAGACCTGGTGAATGTAGAGTATAGCGAACTCAAGGTCTTGTTCAAGTAACTAGTATGAGGTGGTTTGAGCTTTGTGACCTGGTGTATTATGCTGTATTTAAGTAGCCATCAAAACAGGGGTACACTGTGGTAATAAGGGGATGGACATGTCAACAGCAATATTAATTTATGTTTACATCTATGGTATTTATCAGATAGCCTTATCCAGAGTGGCTTAAAATCAGTAGTTACATGGACAGCCCCCCTGAGAGTCCAACACCAGCCTGAACCACTAGATCCAGGGTTGGATGCATCCATGCTTACATGTTGATTACAACACATTTTGGCCCTACCAACTGAATGTTAAATTGTTTTGATACTTTTTTACAATCTTCAGTTTTCTAGTTAATAAGGTAGAATAAAAAAAATGACCCCATAAATCACACGCTTTGCCTTATGTCGATAGGTCATCAATCGTTTTTTGACATAAAGTATATTATACCACTACTTACATAGTGTAACTCCGAAACTCACATATGGTGCTCCATGGACACAAGAATGTTTTTCATAACAATGAGGTGATGGTTCAATACAGAGGACACGTTTAACCGTGTCACCGTGTGCTTTGCTGCTGTGTATCACAATGACAATCACACTTACTGTCCAGATCAATTCATTCACAGTCATCCACTCTGCCACAATAGAGGCCATTTATTCCCATTTATTCTACGTTGGCTCTGTAACTATTGTATCAGAGATCTTTTGAAGGTTTTCTTGTCTTCTCCAAGGAATGAAAGGCTGTGGACCTGTACTGAGAAGCTACATTCTAAAATATTTCACTACAACATGCTTACATGCGTGATTAGTGGCATTACAGAATTGGAAAACCAGTTCAAATTGTTTTTAAAAAATTTGAATCCTGTTTTTAAATGACAGGCGAAGCTGATTAATTTTTTTCTTCAAAAAAGTTGGCAAATTCTTCTGCAATTTTTGAGGATTGAGCTGGAAGAATTGGTGGTTTGAGTAGAGAGGAAAAGTTGCTGTGTAATTTGCGTGGATGAATATGTCCTTTCTGCTGCTCGCAGCCCCCTATGATTACTACGTATTGAATAATGAATACGATGGCAATGACCGCAAAATCAAAGAACCCACGCATTTGGTAACAAAAATGTAGAATTTATTTTAAACTTTTAAAATTATTAAAAGTACAGCAATGAATGTGACATGGCCGTCACAGTGGAAAGAGTTTTCAGCAAAGTAGCTTAGAATAACAGTGAAGTAAAAGTTGGCAGAGGTCAGTGCAAAGGTCAGTGTAAAGAATAACTGAAAATGTCAGCGCAAGAACTTCATAATGATATTTCATAATGTCCACTGCAATCATTAAGGCAGCACATCTCTCCAAGTAATTACTTGGTTTTCTAGAAGACCGTATGACTTATGTTGGATAATGATCCAAAAGATGATTATCCCTCATTAAAAATGAGTTGATGGGACACAGGCAGGGTCAATGCCAGGAGCAGCAGCACTGTGGGAAAAGTAAAAAAAAAACATTAACTGATTCCACACATACTACAGTTGCAAGATATAGCACCTGAACTCTTTGTAATTATTGGAATTTTTCTGCACAAATTGATCATAAAATGTGACTTGATGTTCCTTTATGTCGCAACACTAGACAAACACAGTATGCTTAAACAAATACCACACAAATAATTATATGTTTCACCACACACTGTAGACATTCACAGTGCAGGTGGAAAAGTATGTGAATAACTGGGATGGCTGGTTGACCCTCCTTTGGCAGCAGTAACCTCAAAAAGATCAGACACATAACGGTCAGGAGTAATTCTTGACCGTTCCTCTTTACAGAACTGTCCTAGTTCACATATATTCTCTGGATGTCTGGCATGAATCGCTTTCTTGAGATCATGTCACAGCAAATCAGTCGGGTTGAGGTCAGGCGTCTTTTCTTCTGTTGAAGCCGTTCTGTTGTTGGTTTACTTCTGTGCTTTGGGTTGTCCTGTTGCATCACCCATCTGAATGGTGTTGAAGGCTCTGGAGAAGTGGAAGAATGTATTCCTCAGGGATGAACTTGGCTTGTCAAGATGGCTGTAGGTATGGTGTAGCAGGTAGGTGATGGCATCTTCCACTCAAATCTTGACCTGGTAGGTGAACTGGAGGGTAGAACATGTCTCTCAAAGAACTTCATGCTGTTTTCTGTCTTGTAGTACTTTGAGGCACTGGGTCACACCTTCTTTGGTACAGGAACCAGTAACAATATTTTCTACAGCACAGGTACTTTTTTGGTCAAGTACTCCATGTAGCTGAGTGAGGCACATCTTAAGTCACCTGGGCCTGGCACCTTGGATGGATGAAGCCTTTAAGTCTTTATATTTCTCTCCTCACTAGGTCCTTGGTAATGGTGATGGATGGTTTGCATGTGTCAGAACCAACATTATAGTATTTGAAGCTCACAAAAATGAGGCATCTTTATCTGCTCCACTTTGCTTCTTTTTGTCAGACAAGCCACTCATAATATGGACACACAATGCTGCTGACGCATCTATCTATGCGGCTTTCAAGAGCTGTGCTGTGGTGCACGATGGCAGACCACCCTGAAGAGCTGTTAAAAGGGGGTTATAACAGTTTACCACAACGCTGTAGTACTTGAGCATGAAGAGCGTGCCGGTCGGCACATGACTGTATGGATTCAAGTTATCGTGTAATTTGTTCTTTGCTTGGGGGGGTGTGAGCGAGAACGGGAACAAGATCACAATAATCTTCAAATTTCCAACTACAATGAAAACAATGAATAAAAACAAAATACTATTAAATTATAAGTTACAGGGAGTCGCAAATAAGGATGAAAGAGCCGACACGGGTTGCCGACTACTAAACTCTGTCTGTGTAGCCCACGTTCTCAATAAAATAATTTATTTACTGGATGCAGGACCTTAGAAGACTGACCTGAAATGGTGGACGTGGGTGAGGTGACTCAGTTATAAAAATTATTATAAAAAATATGCTTGGGAAAAAAAACAAAAATTCTAGACATGAATTTACATCACAGGTGAAACTTATACAGAATACCTGGAGCAGGTAGCTACATGGTACCAAAGTCCTCTAAATAAATACTGTGCATCCAGAAAGTTTGTATTCGCAGCGCATCACTTTTTTCACATTACCAAAATGGATTAATTTTCCCTCCTCTCAGTTGCATAATGACAACATGAAGAAGGTTTACTTGAGGTTTGCCTTTGGCAGCAATTACAGCCTCAAGTTGCAGGTTCTGTCGCTGCTTTGCATTTTAACAGTAGATTTACTAAATTTTGCATAAATTTTGCCGAGCTCCATTGTTCGCTGGCTTTTGTTCTGAAAACACACCCATTGCCTGTGAGGCCTGGCACATTCGCATTTGTTATCTTACAACCAAGGCAGGCCGAAGTAACGGAGACACTTTCCACTTCCAAGTGGAGAATACCTCTCGCTGTTCAGTGTCTTTTGCAAGTTGAGGAAGTTCACGCCGGACTGTATTCACCGTGCCCCTTGCATTGCAGCAGTCCATGCAACAGCGACAGTGAAGTAAAGAAATTGTCCGTCGTGACATTTCTCCCATCATCCAAAAATGGCTCCATCAGATCCATGACCACGTTCACTGCCAGTCGCTCTTCCTTCTGACGACTGGGATCCTGTCCCAAGTAAGAAGTTGCATTGCAGACATACTTGGTCTCCAAATCCGTGGTCATCCAGAACTTGATCCCACATTTGTCTGGCTTGTTTGCGATATACTGCGTGAATGGACAACGAACCTTGGCTGGGAACAGCTATTCATCTATGGTCCTGTGTTCTCCTGGAATGAAACACTCAGCACAGTTCTTCTTGAAGCTTATCCAGATGTCAGAGATTGCAGCAAATTTGTCTCTTTTCACCCGTTCTGCCCGTTTGTCCTTGTCATCAAACCGAAGGTGTTGCATAACTGAAATCTTGGGGCATTGTCTCTTTGATTACTGGCACCAGAAAGTTTTCTGACCAGCAATCCACAATGGCACCAACGGGACACATGGTTGCTCTTACAAACAGAACTGAAATGAATGCCATCAGTTCATGAAGTTCCAAATTCCATTCCGGCTCTGTTCTGAGATTTACATGAACCTCACCTGGTGGACGCTCATTTATTCATTTATTTCCCCTACATGTATCCCCCCTCAGGAAGAGTGTTAAAGAAATTGTGTTAATAACCAAACAGGTTTTGTTTTATTTGACGGTTATCCGGTGATTTCTGAAACTGAAGAAATTCCTGCAGCTTGTATGTTGCTGTCAGTGGACGAAACCCACGTGCAACACTGAGGTTCCATCAGTCAGCCTATAGAGCTGATTCTTGATGAACAACTGACTGTCCCTCAACATCTCACTGTCACTGATGTGTCACTGTCACAGGAGATTCTGTCATGTATTCTGTTTTACATGGAAGACTGACCTGGGTTGCTGGAAGTGGGTAAGGAGCTGGTGCCGCATACGTAGCTGCTCTTCGTGGAACTTGACTGTGTCTGGGACGGTGTTAAAACACCTGGAATAAATATATAAGAATATGATCTATATTTTTGTCAAAATGGAAATCAGCGCGATGGCTGAAAAAGCTCTCGGCAGGTTTACATTCTCAGCATTTACCAGACGCCCTTATCAGTAGTTACAGGGACAGTCCCCCCCTGGAGACACTCAGAGTTAAGTCTCTTGCTCAGGGACATGATGGTAGTAAGTGGGATTTGAACCTGGTTCATAGGCGAGTGTGTTACCCACTGGGCTACTACCACCCATACTGGTGGAGGTGCTAGCTCCACACCATCCTCACTCCAGTCTGCTTCCTCATTGCTGTATTGATTACATGGCTCCGCCTCCCTCAGCCATTGGTCCTCCCTGGTGGGTCAGAAGGTGGGGCCTGAGTCTATACTTACTCTCTTTCCGTAGAAAAGCCACTCACAACATGGCAGAGATATGATGCTGGTTGTCACGACACGAATACACACAAGGACAAAGTCACATGACGGAGGGGTTAGGATGCAGGTCCAGGTTAATTTATGTAAAAATTATATTAAACAAGGTAACAGGGGATCAGGGACCAAAACATCAACTGAAATCAGACACTTTGGGAAACGGGGAGCTTGGAAAGGCAGACTCATGACCGGGGGGGACATGACCAACCCGGAAGGGAAACACACACACACCATCGTCCTCTCTACCGTGCAGCCGCATCAGCAGGAATATGCACGGCAGAGCAGACTCTTAAAGGATGGGAAACAAATGTGGGGAATCAGGAGTGGACGTGGCCTGGTGAGAGAGGACACTGATGATGCACGGTCCTTACCCGCCTGCCCCACTGCAATCACTGTCTAAACAAAGCGATTCATTTATTGGATGCAGGACTTCAAGAGGACTGACCTGACATGGTGGACGTGGGTGAAGACGAAGTTGTGGAGACACTGCTGCTGGTGGTGGAGACACTCCTGGCTGCTGCAGTTATAAAAAAAAATAATTATAGACAAACTACAGGATGCATTTACATCTCAGTACCACATTAACACATTTCATGCATTGGGTAAGGGCATCATGTGAGGAAAATGTGGGCCTTGTTTATCACACAATCAAATTTGCTGTGAGAACAGTTATTTAATATCTGCACTTTCCTTTAATAAGTGGGGTGGAGGGCGGGCTGACTAAATGTCCTGTCTGCAGCACAGCACGCGGTGACACAACAAAATAAGTCCTCTGCATTTAACCATCACCCTTAGTGAGCAGTGGGCAGCCATGACAGGTGCCCCGGGAGCAGTGGGTGGGGACGGTGCTTTGATCAAGGGGACCTCAGTGGTGCCTTGGCAACCTTCTATTTACGGGTCCATTTCCTTACCCGCTAGGCCACCGCTGCCCCACTACAACTTCTGTCTGTGTAGTCCACATTCAAATATTGGATGCAGGACTTCAAGAGGACTGACCTGAAGTGGTGGACGTGGGTGAAGACGTAGTAGTGGAGACACTGTAGCTGGTGGTGGAGACACTTTTACTGGTGGTGGGGACGCTGTAGCTGGTGGTGGAGACGCTTTTACTGGTGGTGGGGACGCTGTAGCTGGTGGTGGAGACGCTTTTACTGGTGGTGGGGACGCTGTTGCTGGTGGTTGAGACGCTTTTACTGGTGGTGGGGACGCTGTACTTGGTGGTGGAGACAGTTTTACTGTTGCCGGGAACGCTGTAGTTGGTGGTGGAGACGCTGTAGTTGGTGGTGGAGACGCTGTAGTTGGTGGTGGAGACGCTGTAGCTGGTGATGGAACTACTGCTGGTGGCTACAGTGGGTTTAGTTGCAGTCAGTTATTAAAAAACATAATAATTGTAGACAAACTACAGGATGAATTTACATCTCAATACCTGGAACAGCACAGTATTTCACATAATCAGGGCAGCAGTTGCCTCTGGACACACACCCCTCATCACAATAGCAGCTGCCTTTATTACAGCCAATATTTGTCCCTGTGCAGCATGAACCAGAACACGAACCTGAAACACAAGGAAATAAATAAATACATGAAATGTGTTAATATTCTCATGCAGTTAAATGTAACAATGTAATAATTTCCCAGCCATTCTAGACTGTGTAGCTCTGTGCCTCTAGTCATACAAGCAGTGATCTTCCTGGTGATGCTTTCTGCCTCTTTAAGTGTTTCTGCTGCCTTTGCCTTGGTCTCTTTGTAAAGGGGGTATCTGGGCACTGGGTCAGGGCATCATGTGAGGAAAATGTGGGCTTTGTTTTCATCGCACGATTAAATTTGCTGTGAGGACAATTATTTAATATCTGCACTTTCCTTTAATAAGTGTGGTGGAGGGGGGTTGACTAGATGTCCTGCCTGTTGGAGCCCATTGCACCTGACTGGATTCCTCCTGAAATGAAGGGGGTGGGATTTGTCCACTGGATTCAGTCCACATCAGAAAAAGCCTGATGTCAGATTCTCACTTCATTCTCAGTTATTAGAAATGCGTTCATCTGCACGTCTGCAAGCTTTCACTCTTACTGTGTGAAGGACTTTTATTGGACGCTGGTTATGTGTACTGTGCTTAACCCTCAACCCTTCTGCTTCACCTATGTATTGGCTCTGTATGAACATTGTTTTCAGAAGCTTTTTTTAATCTTTGCATGATTTATTGTGTCTAAAATTTTATTTCTTAAAATAAAGATTGGATGGAGAATTTTTTTTTCATAATTTGTTTCATGTGAGTGCCATAGCTCTGGACAATCAGATAAAAAAGATGTTATAATATGTTCAAGTTTATTACTAAATATATGTAATTGTCTTTGTTTCCAAAATGTGAATTTTTAAATAATTACTGACATTTATCCAAAAAAACACTCTTCGCACAGGACATGAAAAAAACAGACAAAAGACCAACACAGCGATGCATGTGTACAACCTAAACCAGCAGACACATTCAGGACAATCATGCAGACACAAGACATGGGCGACAACGTCACAATTTCATCCTGGTCAAAGTCACAGATTTTAATGTTGTGGTTGAATGTTGTATGATACCAAATTTATTATTATTATTATTATTATTATTATTATTATTATTACTGCCTACTGCTGGAAAGTGTAATTACTTACCTGGATCCTGTGCTTTTGCTGTGTGTAAGAGAGCTGTGGCGATGAGGACAGTCCAGAACATCGTCTCCATCATGGTGATGATCCCGTGTCTGTAAGGAAGTAACTCTTCAGTCAACATTTATACGTAGTACTACTTTCTAACAAAGACACACCTGAACAAGCCACGCCTCCTGTTTAGGCAATGATGCAGTAGCTCGGTTTTTCTGGGATTTAGATTAGAATGGCTGGCATCCTTATTAAAAAAAACTGTCAGTCATGTTCAGAAATGTGATCATACAGGTTTTATTATGCAACTAAAATATGGAAATCTTCAACTTTATTATTACATGTGTGTGGATTCTGAATCACAATGTCTTAAATTTTTGCTCCTACTGCAGTTGATAAATATTCAAATAATATTCTGATAATATAACAGGTCCAAGTCAAGCTGTGATTTCTTATACAATTTTTTTTTTAACTTAAGTCATTCACACTTTTGTGAAATAAAACTGTCCACTTAAGAAGCAACAATGATGATCAATTTCGCATTCTGTTGTGCAAATGACAGGTGGTGACCACAGACCATGTCTCAGTTCCTATGCCTTCTGGCTGATGTTATGGTGATTTTTGAATGCTGGCGGTGCTTTCACTCTAGTAGTAGCATGAGTCTACGACCCACACAAGTAGTGCAGCTCATCCAGCTGTGGCAAGAAGGTTTGCTGTGTCTGGCAGCATAGTGTCCAGAGCATGGAGGCACTACCAGGAGACATGCCAGTACATCAGGGGACATGGAGACATGGAGGAGGACGTAGGAGAGGAGACTGAAGACCAGCTCCAGGACATTGCATCCATTGTGTGTGGAAGAGTCAAGCAGGTCAAGGTGAAAGAGTGGAGAAGGCAAGACAATCGAGTTTGTCTAGTGGAAGTCTGATTTCACTAAGGAGAGAAATTGCTGAGCAGAGCGTCCAATTCATCAATAAAGTTTCCAAGTGTGACGTTGAAAAGGGTGTTCAGCGAAAAAGAAACTGAGATGGCATGGAACTGTCTGGAATGAAGACAGTCCAGATATTAAAATGTGTGAGAGGACCAACCAAGAGGATGTGAAGGACCAATTCCATGATGGTAAGAGGCCAGTATCCCCACCGCTCCCAGTTTTCCTAGGAGTGTTGGAGTAAGCATATGTAGAAGAGATGTCAGGGGATACTGACATCTTGGTTAATGTCAAGAAGTCCACGAAGTGGAGCGCACTGAGGGCAGGGATGGAGTCCTTCTCTATAAATCACTAAGCCCTGCTCCTTAACTGACACCTAAGAAGAACCCGAAACTATTTCTGATTGAGCACCTGATCAAGCTAATGATAGCACCACACGTGATAATACGTTTAGGTTTCCACCACAAGCCATCTGGACAATTACATGTCGTGCTTTATTTTACTTTAATTGGGCAGGTGCTGAACACAATGTTCAGTCCAAATATGTGATTTTACCTGAACAGAATGTTCCAATAGTGTTCTGTCATTGGAGCAGGTTTATCTGCCAGCTGGGTGCTGACTAATCTGTCGCACCCTAGTAATTAACCTGGTGGTTCTTCACGGCATCACTGTTGCATTTTTGGTGAGGTCCGAAATATTCATAATTTCAGAGTGTCATTTAGCAAGGTCCCCAACAACCTGATCACAGCAAGTGGTTCGTTTTCCAACTCCGGTCCAGGACTCCAGAATGACCCCAACATCTACTCGTTCATCATCTGGCTCTGTGAATGACATAAACGTCTCCAACATTGCAGCTTCACTGCTTTCACCATCTTCTTTCTTATCAGAAGAAAGAGGGGATATTCAGACATAATTTATACCACTCCCACATTTTCATTTGAATGGTGGAAGAAGCTATAATTAAATACTTCCTTTTTCTGAGTAGAGAACTGCCTTGTATAGAGATGTGAAAAAGAGGACTGGAGATTAAGAACTAAAACTGCACACCATGTATTCTTTTTTATTATATATTTTTATTATATATAGTTTTAAAGCGCTTATGTAAGTTGCTCTGGATAAGAGTGTATGCCAAATGCTGTAAATGTAAATAATAAAAAGAATAAAAGAATAAAAACTCTTCTAAGGTTGAGAGAGAGTCTTTGTCTGATGTCGCCCTGATTATAAATGTATCCTGGTGTGTCACTGATGTTTTTACACTGTTTTGCGTCAATGTGTTTCTGTCTGTGTATTTTTGATTTAGAAATCCCTAACTTTGTTAGTCGTGCACTAGTCCGGTCATTTTTTTCTCTCTGCCCTGATGGATTCAGACAGACAGTTATTTCCATTGATTATTAAAAAAAAGTCTTGTTTAAAAAGCATTTAACAAATTTCATGTCCTAAAGTCATAGTTTGCGATTTATCTGCAGATGAATACATTTGGAAGATTGTGTTAAAATTATAATTATGTATAATAATTTAATAATTGCTAAATCTGTAACTCATTAAATGATTTCAACTAATTGCAAGAGAGAAGTGTTCTCGCTAGAGAGTGGTGTCCCAAACGCTGCAGGGAGTAAGTACAAGCAAGGTTTACACCAGGACAAACAGCACATTAAACCTGAGAAGGAAAAAAAGTCACCCTGGGTGACACCTGAGGCAAACAATCATGAAAAAATGAGGAACACTTAATGATATTGGTGATAGATAAGTAGATGATGAATTCATTAATGACAATACAAATGCTGTCAGGCAGATCATGTGGTTTTAGGCAATTCCATTAATGGCAATTAAGGCATATTCGTTCAAACAATGAGGAAATAAAACTTCACGTGCAGACATTACATCAATCCTACAGTACAGCATTTACCAGACGCCCTTATCCAGAGCGACTTAGAACCAGTGGTTACAGGGACAGTCCCCCCCTGGAGACACTCAGGGTTAAGTGTCTTGCTCAGGGACACAATGGTAGTAAGTGGGGTTTGAACCCGGGTCTTCTGGTTCATAGGCGAGTGTGTTAACCACTGGGATACTACCAGTACCGGCTAAGAAATTATCTCAAATGGTTCAGTGATGCAGAGGAAAAGTTTCACTGTGTGCACCGTGTGCTGTGCTGCTGTGTATCACTTGAACCCGGGTCTTCTGGCTCATAGGCGAGTGTGTTACCCCTAGGCCACTACCATCCCTAATACATGAATGGAGTCAGATTTACAAGGTCATCGCATTCTCACATGTCCCCTTCCCTTCATCACTGTTTTTCCTTTGTACATTTTACAACAGAAATATATCATGTATTCTAAATTTTATTAATCATTTGTTGAAGGCAGGACTTCAAGAGGACTGGCCTGAGGTGGTGGACGTGTTAGAAGACGTGCTGGTGGGGACGCTGTCGCTGGTAGTGAAGCTGGTGGCTGCAGTGGGCTGAGATGAAGGTGCGGGCGCTAGAGGGATGCAGTTAGTTATTAAAATGATCATTTTTGCTTGGACAAGCAATATATAATTCTAGACATGTTAAAGGATGAATTTACATCTGAAGTGAGATTTTTACAGAATACCTGGAGCAGCACAGGTATCCACAAAATCTGGACAGCAGTCGTGTCTGGACAAACACCCCTCATCACATAAGCAGTCGTCTGCAGAGCAGGCGAGATTTATTCCTGGGCAGCATCGACCAGAACACGAACCTGAAAACATAAAAAAATAGAAAATTGGTTTCATGTATTCTTGTGCATATACAGTACGGGCCAAAAGTCTGGACACCTTCTCATTCAACACGTTTTCTTTATTTTCATGACCATTTACGTTGGTAGATTCTCACTGAAGGCATCAAAACTATGAATGAACACATGTGGAGTTATGTACTTAACAAAAAAAAGGTGAAATAGCTGAAAACATGTTTTATATTCTAGTTTCTTTGCTCTGATTACTGCTTTGCACACTCTTGGCATTCTCTCGATGAGCTTCAAGAAGTCGTCACCTGAAATGCTTCTCCAACAGTCTTGAAGGAGTTCCCAGAGGTGTTTAGCACTTGTTGGTCCAGCTCACCCCAAACCATCTGGACTGGGTTCAGGTCCGGTGACTGTGGAGGCCAGGTCTCCACTTTTTGTTAAGTACATAACTCCACATGTGTTCATTGGCCTGAACTGTATTTCTAAAGCTGTTTCTGTGGCCTTCACCTGAATCAGATGTACTGGAACTTGAATTCAAATGTTTATATTGGGGAAGCTTAATGTAATCTGCTGTAAAATTAGACATTATTTTGAATGGGGAGACATTTTTCAAACAGAAAGTGTCACGTCCTGGCTTCATGTGGCCACTAGAGGACGTCAAATGCATGTCTGTCCAGATGCTTTTTTGCTTGCAGCAAAATGACGCAAATGTCACATTCAAGCATGTTATTAAAAATGGTTTGAACTTTCCTTTGTATGTATATGGAGAGGTGAAAACATAAACAATTTTACGGGAGGACAGAAACTAAAATTCTGGTCGTAGCTACAAATGATCATAATATGAATTATTGCCTATTGCTGGAAATGATGTGAATTGTTGCCATTTAAGTGTAACTAGTTACCTGTAAACGGTGCTTTTGCTGCATGTAAGAGAAGCGTGGTGATGAGGACAGTCCAGAACATCGTCTCCTTCATGGTTATGAGCCCGTGTCTGCGAGGAATCGAACCTTTTACTCGTACCACTACTCCCTCAGGTTAATCCTCCTGATTCGGTAAATGATCCCGGCTGGTGTCCACTGTCCACAGCAAGTTGTTCCTACACGTGCAGCATTCCCGTCGCTTTAAAACGAGTAAAGGCCCCAACAGATAATGCTGCGCACCGTGCATTCAGTTGTGCCTGTGAACGTAAAAGAACAGTCTTTACACACCCACAGCAGTGCGGCTGCATGGCACAAACACAGACGCAGAGTTGCCAAAACACAGCGTCATCCTTCCTCTGCAAAATGCGACCATAGTCAGTCTGTGCGCTCTCCCATGAAGAAATATGTTTTCTCCGTCTGCATGTGTTTTTGTGAATTCACAATCTAATTTAAGCACAATGTGAAAGTGTCTGTTTTGTTTTTGTCATTGTGAAACACAGCAGCACAGCATGTGGTGACACGGTGAACTGTGTCCTCTTAACCATCACCCTTGGTGAGCAGTGGGCAGCCATGACAGGCGCCCGGGGAGCAGCATGTACCTGCTAGGCCACCACCGCCCCTATGTAAACCGGGGTTTGCTATTAGGTGTGGAGTTGCATGCATCCATCAGCATTTTACTTTAATATTGGACAGGGAACATTGCCCCCGGGTTGATACTCCAGTTCTGACTGTGCCAATTGCAGATGCCATATATTTATTTAACTTGAGATTGGTGCTAAAGATGTATTTTAAAATGCATTCCATTTTGACCGTACATCTGTTAGTATTGTATCTCTGGTTTATAACTCTGTACCTTGCAACTAAATCTAATCTAATTTAATCTCATATGGGTGATGCTCAATTGGGGCATTTTCAATTATGCATGCTAAAGTGTTTTTTGCACAGTTTGGGGCTGAAACACTGAAGTGACTGGCCACAGGAACAACGCAGTGAGTGCAGCACTGATAAAACCTTTTATACTGCAGCTGTTAAAAGAAATAAATACTGACACAACATTAGCATGTGTGTAACCGGCACTGTTTTTAACACACGGCCTGAGCGGTGAATGTTATCTGGCTGATCGGTCTAATCCCGCATCGCACATTACAGGTCCAGCGAGTCAAGGTCTCCAGGAAACCGGGAGGAAAAGCTGGAGCAAAACAAACAGTGGCGTACCAGGATATTTTCATTATTGTAACTGGGCCATGAAGGAAATTTTCAAACTGAAAGTAGAGAGTCACTAGAGTTCCCTATTTTCTTCCAGAAAAAGATCATCCTAATGGTATTTGGGTGCACCAAACTCTACTTTTTAAAAATAATTACATATTATTTAGTCATATTTACACCAGTGAATAAACCTTTATTTATGGTGAGTAATTAAAAGTGATATGCATCAAAACATGAAATGCACACCTCAGACTTGGCTGCTCTGGTTGCTGTTGCTGAGACGTGAACACTATTTGGACCACAAAGTCACAGTTCCTCACTGCCACTGCAATACTCTCTGGCTCATTAATGCTGCCAGGAACATGCTCAACAAAACCAAGATTTCACCTTCACAGTTGACAGATTGGGCACAAACATGGCACAGAATAAGACTGGACAAACACCCCTCATCACATAAGCAGTCGTCTGCAGAACAGGCAAGATTTGTCCCCGGGCAGCATCGACATGCACACGAACCTGAAACCCAAGCATTTCTCCCATTTCTGTACATGTGTCCACTTACAAATGTCCACTTACAAAGGTTTGGCCTGGCAGGTAAGGAAGCAGACTCATAATCAAAGGGTTGCAGGTTCAAATCCTGAACTGCCAAGGTGCCACTGAGGTGCCAGTGAGCAAAGCACCGTCCCCACACACTGCTCCCCGGGCTCCTGTCATGGTGCCTACTGCTCACTGGGGGTGATGGTTAAAAGCAGAGGACACATTTCACTGTGGCAATCACTTCACTTTCACCTACACTGCCTGTATTTGACACATGAACTGTTTCTGCTGTCCCATCTTTAAAAGAGCACAAATTGCACATATCATACACATACATACATGTAAACACGCAGTCTAAGCATTTGTTTCCTAACCCATCAATGGAAGTACACTTCAGTACACTGTGCAGAGTGCAAATTCATTTACATTTAGAGCATTTACCAGTCTACTGGATGTAAAATGATGTTTGTAAAAAGTGTAATTCTACATTATGTTATGTTATAACCAGCTTATCGCTTCATACAGGATCCCACACATTTGATAACAAACAAGACTAGATTTGTTTGGAACTTTTATTAAAAGTACAGTAATGAAGTCCTTGACAGTGGAAAGAGTCTGCAGCAATTTTGCATAGAATAACAGTGAACTAAAAGTTCATTTAATAATATTTGCAAGTGATTCCATAAAACAGCCTTTCAAAGCAATCCATTGCAATCATTAAGGCAGCACACCTTTTCAGGCATTTTATTGGCTTTCTTGAAAATATTGTGATATAATAATATATATTATGTTGAATAATAGTTCAAAAGATCATTAGCCCTTATTAAAAATGAGCTGACAGATCACGGACAGATTCAATGCCAGGAGCAGCAGAACTGTGGAGAAAAAAAAGTTATGTTCAAACAGAACTATTGTTATTAGGATTATGAAAAATAATGATGTTGGTAAATTGTATATATATTGTACCATTCTATTGGGTTAATGGTGATGCAAATGTGTTATTACACTAGGTAGACACTAGGTAGAGTCTGCTGGAGACCTGGTTTCATTGTCATGGTGCATGTTTCCCAAATGCACCGTTCACATCATGTAAATGTTCCCCAAAACTGAGATATGATACTACAGTAAAGATGTACTGGCTGCTCGCTGTGTGGTTAATATATTATATTGCAATTGTTAGTTTCCAGGTTATGGGACCACTAATGCGCTGTGACCACTTAGACCATAAGAAATTAAAATGTTACGATTGTTTTGCGTAGAAGTGAAAAAAGGAGCACAGTCCTAACATATCTGTCATGCTCATCTCACCATACAACAATTAATATTTGGGAATATATAAGTACAAAGTCCCTTGAAGCGCTGTGGGATCAGCACTCCGTTCAGACGTAATGTCTTGAGAACCTGCCCCTGCCACCCACTTCCTCTCTCAGTGACTCGTCCTGCCCGTCACCCGTCTCACGGTCACATGGGCAGGCTCTCGGGGTCACAGCTTTCAAAGTTCAGCACCCGTGTCCTGGACAGCATCAACCACATGGCCAGGGGGCTCTGGAAGTTTGATGTGCCTGTTTCCACCCAAGATCAGTTCCCCTCAGCAGTCGTCAGGAAAAAACCCCGTTCCATACTGATTAAAAACGGGACACAACTATAATATTTAGCATTTAATATTAAACGTTTGAATATGGTTGAATATATATTATGCTTATTTTTATACCTTTGTATTTAATGCTATTGTTGTATTTAATGCTACTATTTGTATTTGAATGTTACTTGTATGCACCATGAGTCTTCAATTCTCTGTATGTCCTGTACATGTGGCAGAATTGACATTAAAGTTGACTTTGACTTTGACGGTTTCGAGTTTTTGATATTTTAAGGGACTTGTGGCAATCCTAGTTTTACAATGGGGCAAAAAATGTTTGGCAGCCACTGAATGTGCAAGTTGTCCCACTTAAAAAGATAAGAGAGGTCTGTAATAGTCAAAGGTACACTTTAACTGTGAGTGACAGAATGCAAAGAAATTCCAGAAAATCACACTGTATGCTTAGAATTTTTCTCTATATGGTATCCGCTCACTCCATAAGCTAATTCATTTCAAAAGGGAGAATCAAAACATAAATTCTGACCTGACATGTTAGTGCATCTGGTGCTGTTGGATGTGATGGTAAAATCTGCCAAATGATGTAGAAGAATTCAGTCAGTAGTCAACAGATTTTGAAGAATTAACAGTTTTGTTTATGACTTGTGTTGCAGGGCGACAGTTAAACTATTCAAACTTGATCAAAGCTACAAAAGTGGGGTCATCAGGTCTCATAGAGGCCCAAAATAAAGATGAATGTACTCTGGCATGCTGCTTAAAAAGTGGCTGTCTCTACAGAAAATACAATCACATAGAAGACTGACCTGTGGTGGTGGAAGTGAATAAAGAGCTGGATTCAGTGGTGCTGTTTATGGAACTGCTGCTGGTGGCTAGAGGACCTAGAGGAATGCAGCCAATTATTAAAAAAAAAAAAAGCACACAAAAAATATCTGTTTTATAACATCTGTTATATATATGACTGACTTGTAGTGGTGGACGTGGGCAAGGAGCCGGTGCTGGATACAGCGTCAAGGTTCGTGGAATTGCTGCTGGTGGCTGACCTTGACTGTGCATTTGTTAAAGGACCTGGAGGAAAAAAAACACTGATCAGTGACCTTGTAATGTGTTTTAATGTTTTAAAAAAATTTTTTTTAATGTCTTTTAAACGACAGCCAATCAGTCAGTTTTATGCAGAGCCAACACTGCTGTAGAGTTACTAGATGCTGCATTCGATATGTTGACCTAGTGCCACATCTACACATATTTACTTAACTAATACATGATATGTGTGGTTTGGGTTCAATGGATAAATGTTTTGTTCGTTTGTATACATAAATATGTTACAAAATAATTCAACTTGTAAATGTCTAATTATTAAATCAAAACACTAATTGATTGAATTTTAGTAACATGCTGAAATGAATAAAAATTGCAGTAATCACAGTAACCGTTATTTGTCATAAAATGATTGTAATATCAAGAATCAAGGTATTTCTTTTTCAGCATTCATATAAAAAGACTGGCATCTGGTTTGGAGCGCATACCCTCAATATGCACAAAAATTAGGCACCTTTGTCTCTTACTGTACTGACTGTAACTTGCCTTTCCTCATACAAGCCACACGCTTATGGTGGCAGCGTCAATGTACGCTGCTGGTGATGGGTTTATCTCTGTCCATCTGGTCCACATTCTACATAAAATTATTCATTTATTGGATGCAGGACATGAGGACTCACCTGAGGTGGTGGACGTGGGTGAAGATGTGGTAGTGGTGCTGCTACTGGTGGTTGCAGTGGTCTGAGGTGCTGGTGCTGATGTTAGTGCTCGTACAGCTGCAGGAGGAATGGAATGCAGGAGTAATAATTTGGAATTATAATTTATTTATGTGTGAAATATTATAGACATGCTACAGGATGAATTTACATCTCAACTGAAATTTTAAAAGAATACCTAAACCACCACAGGTGTCCACAAAATCAGGGCAGCAGTCGCCTCTGTATGAACACCCCTTGTCACATAAACAGTCGTCTGCAGAACAGGCAGCATTTGTTCCCGGGCAGCAGTTCCCATAACACGAACCTGAAACTCCAGCAAATAAATACATTAAATGTGTTGATATTCCAACAGAAGAAGTAAGTAAGACATTTAATAATTCTTGATTGTGTAGCTCTGTACCTCTAGTCCCTGGGGCGTGTTTATTACAAGATTAAATTAGCTGTTATTTAAAATCATCTCATAGAAAAACCACTCTCATTAAAATTCCTATTGCATCAAAATTCAAAGTGTAGTGCTAAAGTCGTCAATATATGTCTTATTTTGTAAGTATATTTATATTTCAGTATTGTGGTTGACCTATGTATAATAATAAGAAAAAAACATTTTATTATTATTATTATTATTTATTGCTGGAAATTAGGCATGTAAGTGTAATTACCTGTAAACTGTGCTTTTGCTGTATGTAAGAGAACCGTGGTGATGAGGACAGTCCAGAACATCATCGCCTTCATGGTTATGAGCCCGTGTCTGCAAGGAATTAAATTTTTCTGTGAACATTTATACATAGAACAACTTTCTTACAAAGACACACCTAAATAAGCCACGCCTCCTGTTTAGGCAATGATGCAGTACCTCATTTTTTTTTACTTTATTATTACATGTCTGAGGATTCTACATCTTCAGTGGTAGTAGCCTAGCGGGTAACACACTCGCCTATGAACCAGAAGACCCAGGTTCAAACCCCACTTACTACCATCGTGTCCCTGAACAAGACACTTAACACTGAGTGTCTCCAGGGGGGGGGACTGTCCCTGTAACTACTGATTGAAAGTTGCTCTGGATAAGGGCGTCTGGTAAATGCTGTAAATGTAAATATAAATGTATGTCTTACATTTACAGCAGTTGGTTCATATGTAAATTTACAAAGTAAATGGTTACTTAAAGGCTACTTAAAGAAAAATTCAATATACAAGTAACACCCCAAAGATCATAATAAATATTATACATGTTTTGAGTGAGATTACAGTCTTTATACTTTTTTTAACAAATTTTAAGATTGTGGTGAACTGCTTATGCACAATTTTGAGAACTGAGCTCATATTTTCAAAACTGTTCACTCACCACAACACTGCAGTCAAGTAGCAGAACATCTCAGAATTTTAGCAAAATTAAACACTATTGTAAAACCATTTTAAATATAAACACAGTATTGTTACCATATTGAACACTTATGAAATATTATCTGTTAAATCACATTTATCATTTTTAGATTCCTAATGAAAAAAGTACACAAAATATGTTAATAAAAAAAAAGACGGTTATTTACTGCACCCACGTAAAGAATGTAGTGAAACATTTGGCCACAGAGCTTCAACAGCAATACAGGCCATGTTGTCATATGAAATTCATCGTGGGAAAAATCGTCTAAAATATCAGATCCACCCTTGAATAGATTTTCAGCATCTGAGGAATGAAATCAGACTGATCAACATCAGCCTGGTTACGTATCTTCTCCACTGCTTGGATGAGAGCTTCATAAACATTTGGCTGTACGTATGCTGAGAAAAACTGTTATCTTGGGTCGGTGGAAAATAAAGTAAATTAAATTGTGGATCGTCTTGAAATCCATTTCAGAGGAGAGGAGATCAGCGGAATGATATGTTGTCCCGGACTATTTTGCAGCAATGACATCATGAACGTGGTGTAAAAATGCTGCACCTGTTAAAAAGTGTACAAACGGCTCTTTTTTTCCTCTGTTTCTGAGCAGTGAATGTTATATTCCAGGTCAATCTAATCCCACGTCACATATTGCAGGTCCTTCAAGTCAACATCTTCAGAAGGAAGAGAATCATCGGTTTAAATGTTTTGGTAATTGTTACTTCTTTCCAGACTGAAAGCAGAGCTTCAGTTCAAACAATACATAAATATTCCAAATAATATATATTTGTGCTTTTTTCTGATTACCATTTAACTAACTAGTTTTTAAACTGCTTAAATGTATTAAACATATGAGGTGACCTATGTGGAAAGACCCCTTCCACAAAGTGTGGCAGCAGGCAGGTGTGAGTGCATCATCACGCACAGTGAGGAGAAGACTTTTGGAGGATGCCACTTCTCTCCAAGAAAAACGTCAAGGACCGACTGATCTTCTGCAAAAAGGGGACTGGGGTAGTCATTTTCTTTCCGATTGTTTGGGGCATCTGGAAAAGTGGTCGTCTGGAGAACAATCATTTTCAGTTTCCTAATGAAAAAAGTAGATAAAATATGTACGTCACAAAAAATCTGTATTTACTGCACCCACATAAAAGAAGGTACCTGGTCACAGAGATTCATCTACATCACAGGCCATGTTGTCATAGGCAAGGCATCGTGGGAAAAATCATCTAAAATATCAGACCCATCCTTGAATAGATTTTCAGCATCTGAGGAATGTAATCAGCCTGGTTACATATCTTCTCCTCTGCTTGGATGAGAGCTTCATAAACATTTGACTGTGGGTCATGCTGAGAAAACCTGCTATCTTGGGTCGGTTGAAGATAAAGACGTGTAAATTGTGGATGATCATGAAACCAGTTTCATACCAGGGGATCCCAGATTATTTAGTAGAAATGACAACATGGACTTGGTGTAAAAATGCCAGACTGAGAGATGTACTGTAAGGATCTAAGGTGGACGACTCCATTCTGTCTGATCACTGCGTTGCTCTGTGACCAAATATATTTCTTGCACATCTTTATTGTGCCGAACCCTGACTGGTGTGTCTATAATTTGTTCACCTACTGGTTGTGTGTTAAGTCTTCAGCAGTTTTGAGTGCATTATGGTGAATTTTTGGACAATTTAGGCCTGAAAGTATCAGGTATCTGGCAACGCAGCTACAGGGGCAAATCTCTTTACTTTACTTTACTTTGCAGACGCTTTTATCCAAAGGAAGACACCAGCAATTCTCATTCGGTTTCTATAGATTTTGAGTTTATAAAACTAAGAGCCCTGATGAGGCTGAACTTGTCAGAAAAAGAACATGCTCGGAAACTGTTAAGTGCTAGACGAGGAAAACGTTTTAATTTTGTGCAGTGTGTGTATGAGGTAGCTCTGCGTCAGCCATTCATACTGCTCCTGTTAAAAAGCAGAAAACATACAAATATTACCAACGGGTCATCCTGGGCGACATCAGAGGCAAACACTCATGAAGAAATGAGGAACCCTGGTAACAGAAACCACTATGGCCTTCATGTGCAAAGATCAGGAACAGTGCACACATGCAGGCAGGCATGATGTGACGGTGGGAAGGTTTATTATTCAGGGTGGGAGAAAGATGCACAGAAGAATTCTTCCAGGCAATTCCATCAATGACAATAAATCGTCCCAGATTATTTGCTCAAAATACTGAGTTTTACATAAAAAAGAGTCAAACAATGAGAAAGTAAAAAGCAGAAATCACATCACTCCTCCATTTCAATTGATCATATATCATACAGTAACTAAGATGTTTGTCATCTTCTACATTGTGCCACTACAGTCATATGGAAGAGCAACATTTTCTTTATTCCTCCGATAATGCGGCAAAATTTCAAGACATTCCTAAGACATTCTGAAAAAGTAAACATTCATATGTCATAATATTACAGATCATGTCACCATACCACCAATCTGGCAAAAAAAAAATAGGCTCGAAGCAGCAGAAGATTTGACCTAAATATGTCAAATGCAAATGACATCTACATTTGTCAAATATAGTTGAGGAAATTAACAAAATTGAGCATGAATACAAATTTCATATGTCCATCGTATATTTCATTTAATCTTTTTGATCTTTTTAATCTTCAAGGAGATGAGGCCAGTCAAGTTGGGTATTATGCGATTCAGGAGGCCCTAGAGAGAGAAGAGATGACATGACAATTTTACTCCACATTTAGGTTCAACTGTTCAGTTAAACGAAAGGGAAAAATAGACAATCTTATGAAATATCACAGACTAATGCTTCATAATCAGAATCATAACCATACAACTTGGAGGAAATTACTCATGTAATATGTGCAGTCGTAGCCAAAAGTTTTGAGAATGACACAAGCTAAGATAAGATAAGATAAGATAAAATAAGATAAGATGAACCTTTATTAGTCCCACAAGTGGTAATTTGCATATACTCCAGATTGAGTGATCCAGAAGAGTGATCAGATGAATTGCAAAGTCCTTCTTTGCCATGAAAATGAAATGAAAAAAAAAACATTACTACTGCATTTCAGCCCTGCCCCCCTGCAAAAGGACCCTGCTGAGATCATTTCGGTGATCCTCTTGTTAGGTGGTAGTAGCCTAGTGGGTAAGACACTCGTCTGTGAACCAGAAGACCCGGGTTCAAATCCCACTTACTACCATTGTGTCCCTGAGCAAGACACTTAACCTTAAGTTGCTCCAGGGAGACTGTCCCTGTAAATACTGATTGTAAATCGCTCTGGATAAGGGCGTCTGATAAATGCTGTAAATGTAAATGTAAATTAACACAAGTGAGTGTGTTGAAGAGCACAAGGCTGGCGATCATTCTGGAGATCATTCTGTCATGCTGACTGAGTTAGAATAGCAGACTGGAATGGGTCGCCATCAGTCAGGATTTGGGCCAGAAGTTGATTGACAGCCTGTCAGGGCGAATTGCAGAGGTCTTGCATAAAATTGATGTAATTGTCAGTAAAAGCCTTTGTATCTTATAAAAGGCCTGTAGTTGTACTTCAATACACCACAGAAGCAACTGACAAAAACATCTGAAAACGTAAAGAAGCAAACTTTGTGAAAACCCTTTTTTTCATTCTCAAAACCTCTGGGCACGACTGTAATGAAATGCTTCACTCACCGTTTGTGCTGCTTCAATCGCAGCATCTGTTGCGTTTGGTGGCGCGATCAATTTCACTCTCAGTTGTGCAACTATTTTGATGACATCTATAGATAAAATGCAAGGAAGATTAATCATCCAACTCAGAATGTTTCTGCAGGTTTTTTATACTCTTGACATGTTCTCTAATCTTCTCTAAATGCCTTTCATATGTCCTGCCTTTGTTCATCAGCAACCACCTGCCTGAATGCACACAGGATTTTCCACAAAAAAAGTTTTAAAGTTTTGTTGCTGAAATAATTAATCTATGTGAGGCTTTTAACCAGATTAAAACAACTGTCCTTGGACTTCCGAAGACAGGAAGTGAAGTCATCTGTGCTACTGGGAGACACAGGATAGTTTTTACTTTGGTAAACTTTGTAAATATTTAGTTGTGTCTTTTTCCACCAATAATATACATGATATATTTCATTATAGTTATCGGACACAAGAAGACTGACCTGCCAGGAGGGATTCAGCCAATCGGAGGAATAGGAGGAAATGACAGCTTTGTTTATAATTCGTAATACTTTGTGAAGCTGCTTAGACCCTACAGGCAAATTTCAGTTGTGTGTTATTTATTTGAAGTAGGCAGTGGATTTACACCAATATATCATGTCTTCGAAATACAATGATCCAGGGTGCCTTGCGATCAGTAGTTACAGGGACTGTCCACCTGGAGACAAGCAGGGTTCAGTGTCTTGCTCAGGGATAGAATGGTTTGAACCTGGGTCTTCTGGTTCATAGTCAAGTGTCTTACTCACC
This sequence comes from Denticeps clupeoides, assembly GCF_900700375.1. Lineage (NCBI taxonomy): Eukaryota > Metazoa > Chordata > Actinopteri > Clupeiformes > Denticipitidae > Denticeps > Denticeps clupeoides. Next base: position 20,986,351 of record NC_041717.1, read on the forward strand.
ATCCTTATTGGATGCAGGACTTCAAAAGGACTGACCTGAGGTTGTGGACCTGGGTGAAGACGTGGTAGTGGAGACACTGTCGCTGGTGGTGGACACACTCGAGCTGGTGGAGACGCTGTCACTGATGGTGGACACACTCGAGCTGGTGGTGGAGACACTGTCTTTGGTGGTGGACACACTTGAGCTGGTGGTGGAGACACTATAGCTGGTGGTGGAGACACTGTCCTTGGTGGTGGACACACTTGAGCTGGTGGTGGAGACACTGTACCTGGTGGGGGAACTACTGCTGGTGGCTGCAGTGGGCTGAGTTGCTGGTGCAGGAGTTAGAAATTTATGCTTATTTCTGAATTTCAATAGTTTAAAAATTACTTTCTGTAATTGTAGACATGTTGCCAGATGAATTTGCATTCAAATTTAACAGAATACCTGGAGCGGCACAGGTATCCGCAAAATCTGGACAGCAGTCGTGTCTGGACGAACACCCCTCATCACATGAGCAGTCGTCTGCAGAGCAGGCGAGATTTATTCCTGGGCAGCATCGACCAGAACACGAACCTGAATATGTAAAGAAATAAAAAAATCATCCTTCATTTACACCTGGCTCTGTGGGTCCTCTCATCAGACGACTTCCTCCAAACAAGCATAACAGGGAATTTTCTATCAGTCAGTGTAGCCGTAGAACTGAATGGTGAAGAATAATACACTTACAGCATTTAGCAGACGCCTTTATCCAGAGCGACTTACAACCAGTAGTTACAGGGACAGTCCCCCCTGGAGCAACTTAGGGTTAAGTGTCTTGCTCAGGGACACGATGGTAGTAAGTGGGATTTGAACCTGGGTCTTCTGGTTCATAGGCGAGTGTGTTACCCACTAGGCTACTACCACCCACATAATACACTGTGATGCACTGGGGGTGGGTTTCCTGGGGGTCTGTGGGGCTCTGCCGGCTCTTGGAGGGGGTGGGGGGGTTGCATGCAGCGCTCCTGGGGGTGTATGTTACTGGCCTGGCTGATGGGCTGATCTGGGATGGCTTTGGGGGCCTGGGGCTCTGGGGGTGCTCTGCTTCCGGACCAGGGTCCTGGCCAGGTCTGGGGAACAGTGTGTTGCGTGATGGTGTATACCTCCATCAGAGGTGGAGGATGGACTCAACCTGGGCGTCTACTGGCTTATGTAGTCTGGGAGATGACTGAAGGTTGGGGTGAGGTTTTTCCTCTGTGGTGGGGCCACACGTTGCCCCGCGGGGCATGGTGGTACTGCTTTCAGGGACCCCAGTCGGGATGGGCCTGATCTCCCTGCCCTCTCCCTCCTATCCCCTTTTTTCCTATCCACCGGTCATAATTGAAACAAGTTAATTAAGAAAAATAAAAATATCATAATTTTATTAAAGAAATAAAAAGGCATTGAATGATGACAGCACAGATACACATACACACTGTCATGTGTTACTGACAGGCAGGAAAAAAATGGCTGTAAAGTTTTCGGGGGGCGGGGGGGACAAGCTGCTTTAAAACATGCTTTTTTTACACTCATGCTGCATCAAAATGATCCGAATCCAAAGCATAGGAGTAAAAAATTGTTTGAAATGTATAGAAGCCTTTGTATGTACATGGAGAGACGAGAACATTTGCTACATAAACATTTTTACGGGAGGACAGAAACGAAAATTCTGGTTGTAGCTACAAATGCTCATAATATGAATTATTGCCTATTGCTGGAAATGATGTGAATTGTTGCCATGTAAGTGTAACTAGTTACCTGTAAACGGTGCTTTTGCTGCGTGTAAGAGAAGCGTGGTGATGAGGACAGTCCAGAACATCGTCTCCTTCATGGTTATGAGAGGAATCGAACCTTTTACTCGTACCACTACTTCCTCCTGATTCGGTAAATGATCCCGGGATTTGAATAAGAGTAGAACGGCCGGTGTCCACCGTCCAAAGCAAGTTGTTCCTACACGTGCAGCATTCCCGTCGCTTTAATACGAGGAAAGGCCCCAACCGTGCATTCAGTTGTGCCTGTGAATCGAGGAACTGAAGTAACGTAAAATTCCAGTCTTTACACACCCACAACAGTGCAGCTGCATGGCACAAACACAGACGACGAGTTGCCAAAACACACCGTCATCCTTCCTCTGCAAAATTCGACCCTAGTCAGTCTGCGCGCTCTCCCAGACACATAAAATCGTGAAGTCGTTTTTAATGCAGGTTAAAACAGGTTTTCTCCGTCTGCATGTGTCACTGAACTCACAACTAATTGAAGTAAAAGGCGATGCAAACTGGGTCCTGCCATTGGACAGAAGGGACCGTCCTGCCGTGAGAACTGGCTCACGACGCTGACCCATGGCAGTCCACAGTTTCGAGCGGATTGTGGTGACCCTCTGACCCACTGCCTGTGGTGCAGCACTGATAAAATCTTTTATCCTAAAATCATTACAGTTAAATGAAATAAATACCGACAGAGTGCGACTTTGTTTTTAACACCCGGCCTGAGCGGTGGACGTTATCTGGCTGATCGGTCTGGTCCCGCATCACACATTACAGGTCCAGCGAGTCAAGGTCTCCAGGGATCAAAACAAACAGTGGCGTACCAGGGCCCACTTGTTCAAACCATTTAATCTGGATGAAGAATAATCTGGATCTCGGAATCCCAGGATCTGGTAATTCAGTTTACTTCTATGATGGTTTTTCAAAGCAAACACTGGATTTGATCACTGCTGTCTATCAAATGCAGAAATAATACTATTTCAAAATCCGGTTTAGTAGTGTTTAAAACGGATCCCACAGTGTAGCCTACTGGCTATATAAAGGACAACAGGCAAAGTATCACAAAACAGCCGGATTCTCGCATTGAAACAGAATAAAATTTCACTGCCACTGTACAAAATCCGAAAACACGTGTAAATCATCAGCAATCATGCCTTTTCTCGTCAATTTTACTTTATTTGTGCTGAGATTGGGATTTTCCTGAGTTTTCTGGACCAAATGTGTCCAATTTCACACACAAACATTTGAACAACAAAGTGGAGGTTTGATCCAGAATAAAAGAGAGATTGGATTAGGTGATCTGATCTGTTTTCAGAATCCCTCTTTTTCCTTTGTACAACCCATTTTCAAGATTAAGAGTTAAACTGTATTCGTTCAGAAAATAAATACTCAAATTTTAGGACGTCCTTTTCATATTTCATTTAATCAATCAAGTAATTTTATTTCTAAACCACCAAAGTGCTGTACAGAGTTCAATTCAAGGCATAGTTAAAATGACCCAGGATATAATTACAGTTAATAAACTACGTAAAACAGGACATAAATATCTAAAGAAATTATAAAAATGTTAATAGTTAAAAAGCCAAGGAAAAAAAAGATGAGTTTTAAGAGAACTCTGCCTAACTTGCAATGGCAATGCATTCCATGATCTCGGGCCTGCGGTGGCTAAAGCGCGGCCACCCCTCAGCTTTCTCCTTGTTTCAGGAACAAGTAGGACTGAATGATCAGTAAAGTAAAGTGAAGTGATTGTCACATGTGATACAGCACACGGTGCACACAGTGAAATTTGTCCTCTGCATTTAACCCATCACCCTGAGTGAGCAGTGGGCAGCCATGACAGGTGCCCGGGGAGCAGTGTGTGGGGACGGTGCTTTGCTCAGTGGCACCTCAGTGGTACCTTGACGGATCGGGATTCGAACCGTCAACCTTCTGATTACGAGGCCGCTTCCTTAACCGCTAGGCCACCACTGCCCCAGATCAGATGACCTAAGGGCGCGTGAAGGAGTGTAGGGCTGGATCAAATCAGATAGATACTGATGATCAAGGCCATTCAGACATTTAAAAGTTAACAGAAGTGGATTGGGTCCCAGTGCAAGGAAGTTAAGACCGGGGTGATGTGCTCATATTTCTTGGTGCTGGTTAAATTTTCGACCAGTTGTAGTCGATCTAGAGATCTCTGATTTACCCCAGCATTGCAGTGGTCTAAATGAGATGGGATAAAAGCATGGATTCAAATTTCAAAGTGGAAATGGGAGCAGAGCTGTTTAACTTTGATAGCTGTCTCTATTGGAAGAAGCTAGCTTTTAGTACTGAGCTGATCTGTGCTTCGAATTTCAACTCGGAGTCGAATTTTACTCCCAAATGTTTGGCAGAGTCTGCTAAGTATGGGTTCAGGAAACAAGGTCAGCAGTTCGAACATCACTTCAGTTCGAACATCACTACCTCTGTCTTTTTTCATTGAAATGTAAACAATTCTAGGGCACGTCCCTGAATACCCAGCAACATAAGCGAGACAAAAGAAACTGATGGTCCACAGTGTCGAAGGCAGCCATTAGGCCCAACAGTTCCAATGTGACACAGTGGCCAGAGTCACATTTCACCGTGTCACCGGTGTATCACACCAGTCATGTGTATCACAATGACAATCACTTTTCATTTTAAAGCCTGATTGTAACTCCTCAAGAGTGTTATGATCATTCAAAAATGCTTTCACTTGATAATACGTCTCCGTAATTGAGAAGGACAAGACTGAACACTGTTACATGAAGAGATGAGATCAAATAAAGTAGGAGTGTTGTTGGTCGGAAAAACTATCCCCTTTTTCCATAGTGTGCATATAAGGTGCCTCATATAAATTTCTCATGAAATATATATTTCTCATATATATTTACATTTACATTTACATTTACAGCATTTATCAGACGCCCTTATCCAGAGCGACTTACAATCAGTAGTTACAGGGGACAGTCTCCCTGGAGCAATTTAGGGTTAAGTGTCTTGCTCAGGGACACAATGGTAGTAAGTGGGATTTGAACCCGGGTCTTCTGGTTCATAGGCGAGTGTGTTACCCACTAGGCTACCACCACCCTATTTCTCATATAAAATAGAGATGTCAACCATTTAAAACATAAAAAGACTCTAACATAATTTTTTTTTTAAATACAATATCTGTTTGTTTTAATAGTTAATAGTTAAAAATTAAATATCTATTCTGAATCATCCACACATCGTTACATCTGTAAATAAACATTTGGAGTGGAGTTATTAAAAGTGATATGCATCAAACCATGAAATCACTTCCATTCTCCTCTTTCACCCTGATCTGTTCACTGGCAGCTCTGGTGGCTCTAAACCATGAACCAAGTCACAGAGCTCATCCACATGCAACACATTTTTGGGCATTTTGGTGGGCTTTTATTAAAATTGTATTTCAGTGAGGCTAAGAACCTAAACTGTGAGTGGCACATGTTCAGTTCATCCCCAGTAGAGGGTGAACATCCCCTTATTTTGATCCAATGACACTCCCTGGCACCTTAAACATTATTTCACATTTTCAATTCAGCCACTTATTTTGGTTTAACTTATTCTATTTTTAAATGTATGGGAACATGGCCAAAGAGCCGCTGGATGGCGCCATTTCCCCCTCCTGTCCTGTTAATTGCAAGCCCAGTGTGTGTCATTTTGGCCACCCTGTCGTTTTGCAGTCTTGGTCGATCCAATGTCCTGTGATGAACTGTACTGTTGTGTGCGACCTGTCATTTCTACCTGCTACTTTCTGTTGGCCATCATGCAGTTTTGTTTCAGTTACTTCAACAATAAAAGAAAGTTGTCATGCACCTGCATCTCCAGTTTTTCATAGAGTGACAACTATATTAACATTAAATACATATAAATTGTTAAAATCGTTCTATTTATGTAAATGATTCTTTTAAATCACTTACAGAATTGACATTTTCCAATGTAAAGGGAAAAAAAACAAGCAAGAATTATGGCAGATCTTACAGTGCACATTATTTCTCATATTGAACACACAATAGTGAAATATTAAAGGAATTATTAAATCACACATATTATGAAATATTTAATTTTTAATTATCTGCTTACATACAGTTGTGGCCAAACATTTTGTGAATGACACAAATACTGGTTTTCACAAATTTTGCTGCTTCCGATGGCCTGCAGTGGTGGCCTAGTGGTTAAGGAAGCGGCCCTGTAATCAGAAGGTTGCTGGTTTGAATCCCGATCTGCCAAGGTACCACTGAGGTGCCACTGAGCAAAGCACCGTCCCCACACACTGCTCCCCGGGCGCCTGTCATGGAGTGCATCTGCACATACAGTGAGGTGAAGGATTTTGGTTTGGAGGATGTCCTGGTGTCAAGAAGGGCAGCAAAGAAAATATCCAGGACAGACTGATATTCTGCAAAAAGTGCAGGGATTGGACTGCTGAGGACTGGGATACATTTATACTAATAATCAAAGGTGCACACAATCAGGTAATCAGGAGCCAAAAATACAGAGAACACAAACTCCAGACCAGGAACAGGGAACACTTCTCAGGAAATGTCAGGAAACTGTGACAAAAGCACAAAAATAAGGCATCTTTCAATTCTCTGTACTTCAGACAAGCCACTCACAAAACGGTAGAGAGTAGAGTTGAGTGGAGTTTTTCATTCACAAATGCACAGGCAAAAGTAAATCATATTGTAAACCTACTCTAAGAAGTAAATGTAACCAAATAAAAGTATCTTGTTATTACCCACCTCTGCATAAATGATAATAAAAGAGAAATACTCGCCACTAATTTACGCACGAAGTAGCTCAACACTACGTAACATAAAAAAGAACACAGAACCAAAGGTGTGCCGTGACGGCAGCGACATTGGACCGCTTTGTTCTCAGAACACGCAAAAGCTTTGACAATTATTGTTGTGAAGAAGGTAAAGCAAACATACAGAAACCGGTTTTGTCAGAACTTATCTCATGCGAATTCTAAAAATGGAGCCGCGTGCATGCTGCATGTTACGTTCGTATACACAATGGTGGAATCACAGTTATGTAACTGGGCGACACCCAGGCACCGACTCGACTGCAACTGCATGAGAATAAAGAACCTTCACATCACACATAATGGATCCTGGACCTCATAAAAAAGGAGGAACTAATGTGTGGCATAACAGACCAGGGTCATGGTGACTGACGATGGAGAAGAACTGGAAACGTGATGCAGGCAACAACACCAGGCAGAGGGGAAAAGCTGGACACAGCACCAAAATCCGAGTTGCTGAAGCACCACCTGGTCTGGAATGTTTCATCTTTGTATCTTCCAACATACACCATGACCTCTCACCTTTCCCTCATTCCTCATGTGTCTAAGGGGGAAAATGTAGTATTTTTTTAAACAAATGCTACTATTTTATTTATAGAGTATAATCAGAGTAATTCTATGAAATGCAATTTTTGAATTATGTTAGAAGCTGAACTAGACATGCCCTAAAACGTCATGATTAATGATAATCTTGCAGTGATACCTAGTCTAGTCATAAAGACATTCACAATAACATCGTATAATATTTTATTTGAGTGGTGACTAACATTAGTAACAGTTAAATTCCTGTTCATATCTTATTGTAGTAAAAGATCTAAAAAGTGTTGCTTATAATCACCAACCTATATAATTGTGAAGCTATATGTAAATAATTAAGATTAAATGGCAAACTCATTTATAGAATTTGGACATTTTCCATGTGAATGTAACCAAAAAACCACCAGACAGAATTATAGCGGTTCTTACTGAGCACTTTATTTCTCATGTTGTACACACATTGTACAGTGAAATAAGGACATTATTTGTGCAAGTATTTATTTTTATTTATAATTATCTGCTTACATATATAGCGGAAATACAACTGTAGAGACGAGAGGGAGATCAGGCACCCCACCCAGGCTCCAACCCGGTAAAAGCAGGGACCCCAGGGCAGGGGGACCCCTGTGTGAAGGACCCTTGTGCCGGGTGCAGCAGTGGTTTCCAGGATGGGTGGGGTTACCGCTCTCTCCCTAATCTCACCAGGTACAGCTGGGTTGGGTAGAACAGTGAGGAGCGAGAGGCTAAAAACACCACAGCCTCAGTAAATCAGGCCCCAGAGAGGATTAAAGATACAACATCCAGGCAAATCCCTTCATTTTCTCGTTCGTATGAATACAGTATATCACGATTAACCATGGAAACGGGACCATTTGCCAGAAATCAGCGCATGCAGAGAAGCCGGTCAATGAGCAAAGATGAGCTGCTGCAGGACAGACAGGCTCAACGAGGCAACCAGCAGCATTGTGGAGAAAGCCATGGAGGGACCGGCCGCGAAGATGCTATCATATCTGCAACAAAACATTTCAGGACAGGAATAAATTATTGCATATTACATTTGTACTGAATAACAGAGGTGAAAAATATATCTTTTACCTAAAAATATATTTTTTACCTATTACCTTATTTTGTTCAAGCATAATATTCTATAATTGGTCGATAGACCTGATTGTTTGCAAGTGTACATCACTACATTTTACGTCTTCAGGATATGTACAAATTAACAATTTGAAACTGAATGTGGCTGCTTGCTGATTAAAGTGAAGTGAGCACAGCACATGATGCACAATTTGTCCTCTGCATTTAACCATCACCCTTTGTGAGCAGTGGGCAGCCATGACAGGCGCCCGGGGAGCAGTGTGTGGGGACGGTACTTTGCTCAGTGGCACCTCAGTGGCACTTTGGCAGATTGGGATTTAAATCGGCAACCTTCTGATTACGGGGCCGCTTCCTTAACCGCTAGGCCTCCACTGCCCCATGATCTAACTACCCATCCAGCCCTTTTTATATGGAACGCAATTAACCAGAATTTGTTTTATCAAAGTTTAAAAAGGGGAGGAGTCTGTAGGTATGATTAACACCTCACACTCGGCGTCCTCATTCTGGATTATTTAAACCCCCTCAGGTCAATACGTCTTGTTCTCTACACTAATAAATACCAAACCCACTCCCAACAACACCAACATGCAGGTTATTAGCATTTTAATACAAACGTTCTCATGAACATGACATTAACAAGTGAACTGATTGTCATTGTGATACACAGCACAGAACCCAGTGACACGATGCTTTTTACCATCATGCCACCACTGCCCCAGGTAACACATGAAAATATCTCCCTAGGTGTGATTTTTGTATTGCTTTTGGAAACATTACCTGTATTCATATGGCACATTCACTGAAAAAAAAAGAGTTATATAGTAAAGATTAAGACATTTGTAAATTGTGAAGTGTTAGTGTTTAGGCAGGCAATGCATTCTCAGCATCATGGGAAAATAAGTGAGACATGTACCATCAAAGAGGGGCTCATTCGTGGTGTTAAAAAGACCTGGAAGCTCGGACACATTTTGCAGGTATTCTTCTGGATTCATGCTACCTGTGAATTTTATATAATAATAATCATTTCATAAAAATAATCTTTAAAGAGAGTTTAAAATTATGCATTAGTGCTTGGTCAAGTTTTCCCACAGTAACATTTACACACTACCATTAAAGTAGGCGACATCCATGATGTTCAAAAATTCTGGAGGACTGACATTAAGTTCTGGGACAGGGGCAGTTTGCTGACTTTGTCCTAGATAAAAAAAAAAAAAAAAAAACAAACAGTAAACATTTTTTTATGCGAAAAATCAAGTAATCACACCAACAGTAAACAGTTCATAATGCCCAGAGACCCTGAATCCAGAGTCCAGAGACAATTTGTGCGAAGTAAAGCAAAACCCAAGTTCACCCAAGCGCCGGCAGCGTTGGCCACAGAATCCTCACCTGGGCCCGGAATTCCTTGTCCACTCGCCGCGTGGAGAAGAGCAGCCACAACGAGAGCAGCCCGGAGCGCCATCCTTCCGACTGAACGCAACCTGGAATTCCGATTCTTTATAACCTGTCTGTGTGGGTATTGTATGTGTGTACAAAGGTACAGACACACCCAGAGACTCCCACCAACACAGGTTCTCAGCACGGAGCCAGAAAAACCTCAAGGTCAAGGATGAGTGGCAGGGAAAGAAAATGCACGTCTCACAAACAGTGGGTTTAAATAAGATTAAACAGGGCACAGGTGACCCTCACACCAACACTACATATGAAACCAGGGAAAAATTACAGCATGAAGGTGGGACACAGCAAGGATACATTTATACTATGAAATGACAGATGCACACAATCCGGTAATCAGGAGCCAAAAAAAAAAACACAACTCCAGACCGGGAACATGGAGGCGGAGGACCTGGGATCTGGTTTGGACCACACCGCCTCAACAAACACAAAACTGAGGCATCTTTGTCTTCTCTAGTTAACCTCTGTACTTGACTCTTTCCTCAGAAAAGCTACTCAAAAGCTACGCTGTCACGACATACTTTAATAAGTATGGTGGACGCAAGGGTGATTAGATGTCCTGTCGGGCTCGAGCCCATTGCACCTGACTGCCTGAAATAAAGGGGGTGGGACTTGTCAACTGGATTCTTTCCAGTCCACCTTCATTCAAAAGCATAAGCGTAGCTTTCTCAGGTATTAGAAATGCATTCATCTGCACTTCTGTATGCTTCCTTTAAAAATATTGTTTCTGTTGTCAACGCAGCCTGCACCTATTCAGCTGTTCTGAATGGTGAAGAATAATATGATATAGAAAAAGAAATCTGCTTTGAAGGCAAACAATGTAAAGAGAAAAATGGGCATTGTGTTAAGATGTGAGTTGGATTCCTTTAAAATTTGCTATTTAAAATTAACTCTAAGTGGACGGGAGTATTTATAACTAAATATGAATTATTTATTTATTTATTTATTTTTCTTTAAAAACAAGCATTTAAATAGAAAAAAATTACATTTGGCGATTGGAGAAATATATTAAAGGTGAAATATAAATTGGAATGTAACTTGGAATGGAATTCTTTTTTATTTAAGATGATTTTTCAAATTTCTAAAGATCTCTTCACACCTATAACATTAAGATTTTTTGGGATAGAACAAACAAGTAATTTGTTTTAAAAAATTCAAATGTATCAAATTTGGGTCAAAAATGTTCATCACTGCTACTTATTCTATGTATTAAAATGTAGAAATGTATGCTGCCTGCCTTTATTGTCAGGTGTACTGATTGATGCCTTTGTGTATAACCTTGATCATTATAATTGCACAAAAATGAGCCATATGTCGCATAAAAAAAAAATCTAAATCAAAATAAATAGCAAATTTATGTAAACTACCCTTTGTACGTACATGGAGAAGAAGAAAAATGTAAAACTGGAACATCAGGAACTAAACGTGGACATGATTTCCACATAGAATTTCCACATGAATGTCACAGATTTTAATGTTGTTATTGATTTTTGTATAATTCCAAATCGTTAATTATGTCCTTGATTGACATTTTGGGGTGCTCCAGTCACGTGGTCCGGACCGGAGTTTAGTGTTGACGCCCTGAATTGTGTGTGCACCTGATGTAAATGTATGAAGGTAGTCCTATCTAGTCTATGCTGGGACATTGCATGGATGTCTATGCGTGTACCTTGCCTTGTATCATGTGTTTAAATCCCCTGTCTTGAGTAGAGTCGTTCGATGCGTCCTCTGTTCTTCCTGCTGTGTCTTGCCGCCATGACAAATTATCATTATTGCCCATTGCTGGAAATAATGCATGTAAGTGTAATCACTTGCTCGTGGTGATGAGGACAGTCCAGAACATCGTTTTCTTCATGGTTGAGAGCCAGTGTCTATTGGGAATTCTTAATTGAACATTTACACGTGGAAATACTTCCTCATGAAGACACCCCTAAACAATGGTGTCAAGAACAAAGAAAGACAAACTGTCAGTCATGTTTAGGAATGTGTTTCACTGTGCATCTAAAATCTGAAAATGTTTAACTTTATTGGGATGATATCTGCCCATAACCTCCTACATTCAGCACAATATGAAAGTAACAAGTTATCTTATGTTATGAATGTTCACTTGTTCGTTTTGGTGTTATCTGCTGACAGGTCGGTTTGAAACGAGGATTTCTGTAATAAAAGGGGAGGAGTGTTATGCATGTGCATTAGTTTAATGTGTTCTATCGACCCCTACTGGTGGAGGTGTGTACTCTGTAGGAAATTTTAATCAGGGGTCACAATGATGCTCTGTGCCTTATGCTGCCTTATGGACCTACATGCCGTCTTAGTATTTAGTACACTTGCATATTGAAGGCAAACGTACTAAATGCAGATAATTCATGGGGGCAGTGGTGGCCTAGTGAGTAAGGAAATGGACCAGTAACTGATTCTGGATTATCGACCTGCCCCCGACCCCCTGTCTCCCAAATCGCCGGATTGAACCTTGCCTGCATAACCATGCATCATTCATCTTGATCATTCGTACGGACTGCTTCTTCGAATCTGGTGAAATTACTCCTTCAAGACTGTTGGAGAAGCATTTCAGGTGACGACCTCTTGAAGCCAATCGAGAGAATTCCAAGAGTGTGCAAAGCAGTAATCAGAGCAAAGAAACTAGAATATAAAACATGTTTTCACTTATTTCACCTTTTTTTGTGAAGTACATATGTCAGGATTGCCTGCAGCTGGGCTCCACACCGGAACCCAATCCTGACGCCCCATAAATGCCGGAAGTTTCCGCCCATTCGGGGTCGCTGGCATTTTCGTGAACTCGCTGCACGAACTTGACCTAGTTTTGTTTCATGCGTTTTGAGTTCTGGCAATCGCCACACGCCTACGGGTTAGTTTCAGTTCGTTATTTAAGTTAAATCGTTTTCGGCCACCGCGCCGCTGTTTATTTGTATTTCTTTATTGTTTGTATTAATAAAACCCCGTTCCCAGCATGTCAAACCTCTGCGCTTCCTTCCCCCGTAAGTCCGTAGTCGTGACAGAATGCCAGCGACCCCCCCAAAAGCGCAGAGGTGGAAAACAGAGGAGAAGAAACGCCGCGAAGGACTCAGCGCGGCGCGGCGAACGCGGACGCCAGGGGAGAGACGCGCCGCCCGTTCTGGTGGAGCGTTTTCTCCCCGAGAAGCCGTGGTACGCGGCGCCGCGTGATGACGTCACCCCCGGGAAACTCCGCGAAACCCGGAAGCGACAACGTCGGCGGGTGAGTGGGCGGAGCGAGGACGTTGGCGTCGGCAGCAGCGAGGAAGTGACGTGGGCAGCGAGCGCAGTAGAGGCGACCCCCACGATCTTCGGCATGTCGAGCCAAGAACTCTGCGCTCTGCTGGCAAGGCTCCCCGTGGACTGGGACGACACGGACGACGACGAGAGCACGGGAGACGAGAGTTGGGCTCCGCCCATCGCGCCAGTCTGCGATCGTCGCAAGGTCCGTGGGGACCCACGTCACTTCCAGGGGGGTGAGAAGCGGCAACAGCAACGGCGGCGTTCCTCCAGCGAGGAGGTGGGCAGCCTCCAGCCCGAATGGCCAGAGTACTGCCCATGGGAGCTTATCGCGCCATGGGTCCAGGATGTCCGCAGGGTGGACGACCCTTGGAGTCAACAGTGGGAGGACACGGATGACGAAAGCGATGATGACGTGGATTTGCGGTGGGCGGTCGGTGCCGGGATGGCTCCGCCCAGCGTGCGCGTCCGAGATCATCGCGGCGTCCGTGATGACCCATGTGACTTCCGGGGGTACGAGGTTGACACGGACGACGACCAGGATGACGCCGTTTGGGCAGTCGGTGCCGGGATGGCTCCGCCCATCGCGCCCATCCAGGATCGTCACGAGGTCCGTGGAGACCCACGTCCCTCCCAGCAGTGTGAGGAAAGCTGGTGGAAGAGGGCGACGGGAGGTCGCCAGCCAGCAACTGCGCTGCCGGGACTGCCTCGCAGGGAATCCTCCATTCCTGCTCCAGTCGCCGACCCGCCTTCCCTCTGCCCAGACGTTCCCCAGCGAAATGGCAGCGCAGCACCAGCGCCCACACCTGCTGGAGAAGACGTCCACCCCCCTCCACACCACACACCTACCACCATCTCCAGCGACGTGCCCAGCCCCGTGTGGGACAGCCCAATTGTCCCGGGACCCTTCAGTGGGGCAGCAGACACTGATAAGACCACCACCATCCTATCGTGTCTGCTTGGGTCAGCATGGGGCTGGAGCGCAGCCCTCTGGCAGCAGGGAGAGACAGACAGCAGTTTTCGGGACTTCCAGCAGAGACTGAGGGCGGAGTTTGATCGGCCAGAGCCTGAGCCAGGGATCGAACTCTGCCCCTCCACCACATCCAGCGCCAGTCAGGATCCGGGGCAAGAAGACCAAGCACTGGCGGGCGACGAGAAGGTCGCGCCTCCCGAGATCCTGGCTGTGCCCCCTGAGGAGGTCCCGGAGTGCTCAGAGAGGGAACTAGACGACCCTCTCTTCTGTCTGTCTCTGTCTGTGTGTGTGTGCGTGGCATATGTGTCCGTATGTCGCCCCCACTTCCCCTCTTTGTGTCCACCAGATGGTGACCCAGCAGCAGAGCCGAACCCCAGGGAGGGAGTTCCCAACCTGACTGCACCGGTCCAAGGCGAGGTGGACGAGCCCCAAGGTACCCCTAAGTCCAGCCGGGGGGGGTGCTCCCCCAAAGAATTTTTTGGGGGGGTGCAGTTCGGGTTGGGGACTCCTCCTGAGGGGAGGGGAGGTGGGGAAGCGATGGAGCTGGGTCCTCCGGTAGCCAGTGAGGAGGGCGGGCCAGGCATGGGCCTGTGTCTGCCTCCAGAGGGGTGGAGCGCCATAGAGCCCCCGGGTAGGCATGAGGACCCAGCTGGGACAGACAGGAAGAGGGCCTGCTTGTCCCAACGGACGCAGAAGGGGCTAGCCGGATGGTCTGGCAATGCCCCCCCCTTGGCACCAGGGCCGTGCAGCGAGAGGGGCTGCATAGTCCCAGAAGGCACCAGCCTGGGGTGCCTGGAACAGTCGCCGGAGGCTCTGGGACAATCTCCCTGCGCGGTGCAGGGGGTGACACAAGACGTGTCAGAGGGGACATGTGGAGACAGGGCCCACACGTACCCAGATGGATCGGCCCTGATTATTGTGTGCAGGTACGGGAGTCCGGGGCCGCCAAGCGGGACCACGCCGGGGAGCCAGGCCGAGGGTCCGGGGCCGCCAAGCGGGACCACGCCGGGGAGCCAGCCCGAGGCACCGGGGCCGCCACGCCTGACCACGCCGGGGAGCCAGCCCGAGGGACCGGGGCCGCCACGCCTGACCACGCCGGGGAGCCAGCCCGAGGGACCGGGGCCGCCACGCCTGACCACGCCGGGGAGCCAGCCCGAGGGACCGGGGCCGCCACGCCTGACCACGCCGGGGAGCCAGCCCGAGGGACCGGGGCCGCCACGCCTGACCACGCCGGGGAGCCAGCCCGAGGGACCGGGTCCTCCAAGGGGAGGATACAGCAGGGCAGGAGCCCTGTGGTTGCCGCCGTCCGCCCCGCCGCCTCCACTGATGGTACTGTTGGGGCTCCGAGGACGTAGCCCTTGGAGGGGGGGCTCTGTCAGGATTGCCTGCAGCTGGGCTCCACACCGGAACCCAATCCTGACGCCCCATAAATGCCGGAAGTTTCCGCCCATTCGGGGTCGCTGGCATTTTCGTGAACTCGCTGCACGAACTTGACCTAGTTTTGTTTCATGCGTTTTGAGTTCTGGCAATCGCCACACGCCTACGGGTTAGTTTCAGTTCGTTATTTAAGTTAAATCGTTTTCGGCCACCGCGCCGCTGTTTATTTGTATTTCTTTATTGTTTGTATTAATAAAACCCCGTTCCCAGCATGTCAAACCTCTGCGCTTCCTTCCCCCGTAAGTCCGTAGTCGTGACAACATAACTCCACATGTGTTCATTCATAGTTTTGATGCCTTCAGTGAGAATCTACCAACGTAAATGGTCATGAAAATGAAGAAAACACGTTGAATGAGAAGGTGTCCAAACTTTTGGCCTGCACTGTATGTGTAGGTGAAGGGTGTGTTCGCACAGTGTGAGTGTTTGTGTGGTCCCCGAGTGAGTGTAACTTTTCCTTTGCCCGTCTCCATATCCATTTGCCCCAAGTGGGCAATATGTTTGTTTGTCCTTCATTTAAACAAACTGGTTTTTGTTTAAGCACCTGCGCCTGGGTCCTCCCCTTTCTTGTGGACATGTGACCTGTCCGTGACAGTAAGACACAGAACACTGAACTCTATGCATCATATACAAAAAAAACTAAATAACATCAAGTTTTAAGATAATCAAGTATTAGGTTTAGATGCCGCAGAGGGTATGGGAATCTCCAATATAACACTGATCAGTTAGATGATCCATGGATGAAATGGACACTTAAGATATGGAAATGGTCATAAAGGAAAATAAACTTGAGGATGATATTGCAGTTCTTAAATGGTGTGCTTATGATTTAGACTTCACACTAAATAAATCAGATTCAATGTTTAGGGACTGTACAGCAAAAGGAATAACAGCTCTGTGTAATATAATGAAAGAGGGAAAACTGCTGAGTTTGGAAAAGCTGGAACAACAGGATTTTTACAGAAACCTACAAATGCAACAATTTGTTAATGTGAAGAAGAAAAGCTCATTACTCAAAAAGGCATACAAATCAGATTATAGTGGAAATGTTATTTCAAACCTATATATGGGCTTGCTATCTCTTAAAGCAAATTCAACATGGTGCATGAGAAGAGAAAGAGGAATTGTTGTATCTGATGACGAGTGGACAACAATCTATGAATTTCATTGGAAATGTACCAGTTCATATAAGTGGAGAGTGAAAGTGAAGTGATCGTGATACAAAGCACACCTGGTCTGGAGTGTGACACCATGAGTTCATCTTCAAGTTGAAAAGCAGCTTTCATCGTGCACCATGATTTCTCACCTTTCCCTCGTTCCTCGAATTATGTCATCATCATGAATTGGACATGACACAAAACATTTTCTGAAGAAATTAAATGTAGTGATGCCTTGACATTATTCACAGTAACCACGTATAGTATTTTATTTGAGAAGTGTACGACTAAAGTTTATTAACATTTATATTCATGAGCATATCTCATTGTAGTCAAAGTGTTGCTTATGATTGCCACGACATGATGGTAGACATAGGGCAAAGACGAGGGTTCGGATCCAGGCTCAGAGGTTGCTCAGATTTTTATTTGGAATTATCTGCTTACATATATAGCGGAAATACAACTGTAGAGACGAGAGGGAGATCAGGCACCCCATCCAGGCTCCATCCCGGTAAAAGCAGGGACCCCAGGGCAGGGGGACCCCTGTGTGAAGGACCCTTGTGCCGGGGGGGCCTTCACACTTTCTCAAGCCTCCCTGCGTTCGTATGAATACAGTATATCACGATTAACCATGGAAACAGGACCATTTGCCAGAAATCAGCGCATGCAGAGAAGCCGGTCAATGAGCAAAGACGAGCTGCTGCAGGACAGACAGGCTCAACGAGGCGACCAGCAGCATTGTGGAGAAAGCCATGGAGGGACCGGCCGCGAAGATGCTTTCATATCTGCAACAAAACATTTCAGGAAAGGAATAAATTATACAGCATAGTACAGGGTGGGCCATTTATATGGATACACCTTAATAAAATGGGAATGGTTGGTGAGATGAACGTCCTGTTTGTGCCACATTAGTATATGTGAGGGGCAAACTTTTCAAGATGGGTGGTGACCATAGTGGCCATTTTGTAGTAGGCCATTGGATCCAACTTTTGTTTTTTCAATAGGAAGACGGTCATGTGACGCTTGGTTTTAATGTAACTTTATTCTTTCATGAGTTATTAAGTTTCTGACCACTTATAAAATGTGTTCAATGTCACCTACCATTACCCTTTCATTAAGGTGTATCCATATAAATGGCCCACCCTGTACATTTGCACTCCTTAACGTGGAAAATGTAAATGAAAAAATACGTCATTTTGTTCAAGCTATCCAGCGAACATCACTGCATTTTTTTCTTCAGGATCTGTAGTAATTAACCAATTGAAACAGGAAGTGGCTGCTTGCTGGCCATCTGTATGTAAGAGAGGAAATAACTACTCACTCAGTCCTTTTTAACCAGACTAAATTTTAATCGTCAAAGCTTAAAAGGGGGCGGAGTCTGTTTGCATGATTGACAGCACTCACACACCCTGCTTCCTCATTGTGGAGGATTTAAACCCCCTCCTGTCACACGCCCAGGTGTAGCCCAGAATTCCTCTCCTCCCTTTCCTGCCAATCTACACAGGCTGAAACGTGACCCCGCCCACTACCAACACCAACATGCAGATTATCTTTAAATCAAGCCTCTTGATGGGTCAACTGGTAAACGTGTGGGTTTTATAATGTTGCACATATGTGATGGCAGTACAGATAAATGGTTTGAGCCATTAAATTTGAACCATTGAAGAGATTTATAAGTAAAATTTCACATCTTACCCGGTGTACACAGTTTCAATTATGCTGGGGACAAGGAAAAATGAAAGAGTTTCAGAAGGACAGAAGCCACGGGAAGCATTGGACAAGATTATCTGGACAAACATTACCTGCTGTTGAATGGCAGATCCACTAAAAAACAAAATCGAGAAAATTAAGGCCGGTTATACCATGTGGAATAGAGCGTTAAAAGTGTCATGACCCTGAGTATCATGCGTTAGTGATTGATAAGTGACGCATTAACACATTTTCTCAGAAACAGTTTGAGATTTACACACGTACCATCAGTGATGAGGCGCTCTGTGAAATTGAAAAAATCTGGAACACAAATGAAAACAATTACTAACTATGACCCAGCGGGAAGGTGGACACATCTGAATTTGAGACTCCTCACTGATTTCAAGAGGAACTGTGACATGAAAGTAATACATCTCAAAGCCTGAGATCCAATAAAAGGGTTCATTTGCCGACATATAAATAATACCAATTTCTGCATCCACATCATTAGCCATCAGTTCATAACGCATGAATCCAGAGACATGATGTGCCAAGTAAAGCAATGCCCAGCATTGTCCACAGCCTCCTCACCTAGCAGCAGGATTCCTTGTCCACTCACGGCGTGGAAGAGGGCAGCCACCACGAGAGCAGCCCGGAGCGCCATCCTTCCGACAGAAAGTGACCTGGAATTCCTCCTCTTTATAGCCTGTCTGTGTGGAGGTTGTGAATGTGCACAAAGGTCCAGACACACCCAGAGAATCCCACCCACACACCTCTGCAGGTTCTCAGCAGGCCGCCAGGAATGCCCCAAGCATCCGGAGCTGCACCTGACTTGTGTGGGTTTTGGCACTAAAACCACTGACCATGTCTCCATTAGAGCACACGTTCACATATATTCATATTTTAATACTATTCTAAATATTACGATAAATATATGCATGTAAAATTACAAGTGACTGTGGTTCAGTTTTTATTAATTAAATGTGCATTTTCTGTTCAAATTAGAGACGTTTGTTCACTGACATGAAAATTTGACCACAAAACAAGTTAGACCAGACAGCCTGGTTCACAAACAGATGGATTTGACCAGATCTTTTAAACATAAATATAATATGAAATATATGTTAATATGTCATGTTAATATGTGACTTTGGATATGACACTTTGTATGCACAGTAATAATATGGAGTAAATAGTAATGAAGGACTAAGGAATTACTTATTTATTAGAAATATTTATTGAGTATTATGGAGCTAGGTTGTATTCTGTTGTTTTTAGGTTGCTGTGTAATGTCTGAATATTTAGTTATGCCTTTATTGTCATTGACATACTGACATAAAGTTATGGGGTATGGACAACAATGTCGCACAGTTTACAGGTCAGTTTTGAAACATTTTTGGGGTATATGAACAAATAAATAAATGTGTGTGTGTATGTATATTTGTATGTATATATACATAAATACTGAAAAAACACATATTTATTTTGTTTCCTTTCAAATAATTCAAATAAATGCATGTCTGAATTTTTTTTTTTTTTTTACTTTATTTCAAGTAAATCCATTAATCTTTTCAAACCTGCAAAGGTGTAAATCCAGACATAATCACTTAAACAGCAGGGTGTGGCACTGGTACTGGTCTGGCCTACCAGGTCCATTTTTGCTTGGACCTCCAAAGTGAATTTGTCCTGCTCTGGGCTCATTGGTTTCCTCCCACAGTACAACGAAAAATTCACACAGTTTAACCAAATGTAAAATCCCCAAAACCACCTCTCAGTTTAATGTAATATATCCTGCATCTCTTCATCTAAATTATTCATGTTGTATCTAGGGGATAAAAATATCACATAACAGCGGGACACCTGATGTGGCAATAAAATAAAAAAATAAAATAAAAAGGGCTTGAATTTCAGAGACTTGCAGAACCAGCACTGCTGCATGTCTACAGAAATTGTCACTATTCCGGGGTGACTGCCCGGGAACGCAGCTGAAGGGGTGACTATGTTTTCATAGAGCTCATTCAAACACATGGATGACTGAATATACCCTGAATATATTTTACTCAAAAACATTTTTCAACTTCAAACTTTTGGCAGCAACTGCTTTTTTTTTTTTACTTTATAATTATTACATATTTATTCAGATCATTTTGCCAGGAGAAAGAGACGATCAAGAGCTTTTATTTTGACAGGTATATCTCAATTTTGCCAAAAGTGTCACTTATATTTTATATGTTGTTCTCACCCCTCGATTTTAGCAGGCATTGGGTTTTATGTTAAAAAATTGTAATATTAAATATCTGAGTGATAGTGAAATGGCGAGAGAGTAAAACATTTGTCTATTTTAAAGATTGTGTTTGGTGTCTAGGTCATGTTGTGTGTGTGTGTGTGTGTGTGTGTGTGTGTGTGTGTGTGTGTGTGTGTGTTGTACAGGTTAATCAAGTTGACAATATTCAGCCGGAATGCTGTTGGAACGCCGGGGAATTTGGAATTCTTCACACATCACCAGACCACGTGTGGCTCGGAGGAGCTTCTCTGAAGATGCCTGAGATGCTCCACACCCAACTCAAACCGGAGTAAAGGCCACGCAAATACAAACCACACTCGTTCTGCACATGTCAGCATATATTTTACACCGTGACAGAACAATATCACTCATTCGATTTTTTTTTTTTTTTACAAAAGCAGCGATAAGGTCTTTTTTTTTTTTTTTTTTTTTTAATAATTCGACTCGTGTGGAAATTGAAATCCCCTCTTCACCACCTGATGTCAGTGTTTCGGGAACGTCGTGTCGGGAACCTTCGTTTGCAATGCAAATGACGCGACAGCGACGAAGGCGCCGAGGTCTTCCTCACTTATAAAAAAAAATACCGTGCAAGCATGATAAAACATTATCATCCTAAATAAATACCAGCTGGACCGAACGTGTTATAGCCAGAAGTGCCATGTTCGAAGCCCGCCGTCGCGTTGGGTTGAGGTGACTGGCCGGTCCCTCCGGGGACGCGGGGACAGATAACGGGGTGGCGAGGAGGGGCGCAGGCGGCCCGGGATTTGCATCTCTGCGGCGGCGGCGGCGACGGCGGCAGCAGCGCGATTTCCCGACGAGGAACAATGACCATGGTAAAACATTTATACACATTTTTACGCTTTTCCTTTTAAATCCACAAGAGGTTAAATTAAAGCCGGGAAGGCTCGTAAAGTGTTATTCGTTTTAAAGTCTCCTCGGTCCAGATCGAACGATCTTAGTTATCGAAGGCTGTCCTGCCAGAGACTATATTTCTACTTTCAGTATCGAACGTTTCCACTTCTGGTTTAAGAAACAGCCCTGATTTGTGGGTAATTCATTAAAACCTGATTAAAACCTGTAAAAAAAAATAAATGAAGTTAATAACCTTATGAATGAAGAGGTTGATTATATTTAATTTCAGCAGTTTCTATTCCAAAAGATCAGCATTTATTTCAAAATGTTTTTTTTTTTTTTTAGACTTCTTATCCATTTTGATTGTAATATTTCTCTGGATGTCATGTCATGGTTGAAGCCAGACGCTTTTCTGTTGTAAGATGGGGAAGGTGTTAAAACCGTGACGTCAGATAAGTCAGCACATGTTTCAGAGGGACACTGGAGTGCCAGCAAGTTCCCCCTTTTCCTGCGGTGTCTCCGGTTGCCCACGGCGACCTGCGTTTATGGGACGGGAATCTCGTTTTGGTGCGTGTGTTGCAGAGCGATGCTCACCCCAGATCTCACCGGGCTTAAAGGTCCCGCTACCGAAGGCCCAGAAAGTAGATCTCCGACGAGGCGCTTCCTCTTCAACGGGGTGACCAGATGTGGGGCAAATGTTGCCTTCCATATGATTCCACGGCGGGTGCGGCCTACAGCGGGTCCTGTATAAACGATATAGGCGGGACTTTTAGAGCATCTGGGCCACCTGAAATGTGCAGGAAGGTGTGAACATGGGACACGGGCTTGGTGGTCCTGGACAACTTGTAGCACAGTTTAGATGCAGGTCATTCTCCTTTTTGTTTTTTTAGAAAGGAGAAGGCCACCAGTTGTAAATAAACCGCCGGGTCGGTGGCGAGGGGAAATGGGAGGTCTGTATTTAGGTCCCGTGGGCCGCCACCCTCAGCATGTCAGCGACGGTCTAATGGACTGCGCTCCACGTGAGCTGCTAACAGCGTCTTTCCACTTTCTTCCCCACAGAGCTTTTTTAAGGTGAAGAGCCGGTAAGAGGATTTTCATTTCTTCACTTTTATATTCGGGCGCTATTGTCTCAGTCCTATCTATTTATTCAGAGGTATGTCTTGAAAATAAAACTCAGTAAGTTCAGAAAACACTGACAGTGCACCCCATTTCATAAAAAAAACTTGTATTGCAAGGATCACCTTAAAATCACCTCAAATCAGTGAAATAAGGCCCAGAGACTTGTATTTCCACCTCTCCCCATCCGGCACTTTTCTGTCTTGAAAAGGGGAGGAGCCTGAGGGCATGATTGACGGCTGGATGATTTAAAGGCCCCTCCTGTCAATATGTGACGCGCCCCGTTCGTGAAAAAGTATGGCCCAGAGCGTCACAAGACCAGGCCAAAACACATGAAATTTCTAAATTTCTTTATTTCTCCTTTTAGTTTGGGATGTTCTTATGTATTTCAAAGTGTTAGATGTTTAAAATTGATGTGAAAAGGTTTTATCAAAAGATACTTTTTCAAGGTCAAACGTGTTTTTGCACAAAACACATGAGACATGCTGAATTCTCCAACTTTCTGTGTTGGAAATGAAGTTTCTATGTTGTAAGAGAGAAAAAGTATTAAAAAGATTAGAATGCGCTGTCCGGAATCAGCTTTTTTACCTTACACGCGCTGAAAATCACTTTAAAGCACTCCGTTCAAGGTCAAACATAGTTTTACAGAAACAAAGCTAAAAACACATGAAAGTTCAAATTTTCTATAAGGATACTACATGTTAGACATGTACATTTTTGATGGGAAAGTATAGTTCCAGGAGAAAGTGTGTTTTTCAAGGTCAAACATAGTTTTACAGAAAAAATGTAATACGTTTTCAGGGCCACGTCTGTCTGTGTTGTCAGTAAACATGATTAAAAATCTGCTCATTTCTGCAGACATAACGCGCCCCCTGCTCCTCCCAAGAGATCAGGTGAGTTGTGAGAGAAGCGGTGCGGTTTTCTTAATAGGAGGAGAAGAAACGGTTCGGATTGGATTCAAACGCTTTTTCGCCGCTGACTCCTCAAACCATAAAGCCATTTGTTAGTCAAACCAGTCTGGAAAAGGCGCTCCTGTGTGTATAATGTGGAACATCATGATCCACACGGAAGTTGGCTTTTTATATATGAAGCCTCCAATTCACCCCAAAGGAAGTGAATATTTTCATATTTTGCTTTATGGTGGGGTTTGGTTGTTAAGCAGCTCATCATGCGGTATTTTATGCAGAATACGTAAAAGGAAGTTGCATGTCACTTTTATTTCTGCTCTATTTCAGACAACACTACTTATGGGTGGCCTGACAATGAATTTGTAAGTTCTTCCTCTATCTTTACTGAGAACACACTCATGCCGAGTCATGTGCTATTTCTACCTCGGTCTTAGTTCAGGAAAACACAAAATGTTGTGTTTTGACTGGCAAATGAATATTAGGAAGAAAATAAAGAAGTAGATGTTGATTCATCCAGTTAAACACACACACACACACACACACACACACTAGATCTGTGTGTTGCTATAATCCCCATCAGGCGAGTATTAGACTTCCTGTTGCCTGTGGAGATGGTTCTGCTGTCACTTCCTCTTTCCTTATTGGGAACAGATAATGATAATTTGTGTGTGTGTGTGTGTGTGTGTGAATGTTTCTCAGTTCCTTTCAGGTAAAAGGTAATGAAATAAATAATTTGGAATCTTTCATCACGCCGCTTTTACTTACAAAAGTAAATCGGTGATATTAAACTGCAGTCGAACGGCAGAAAGGACGACTTTCTGATTTGTGTGTGTGTGTGTTCAGGACGAGGAGGACAGTGACACATACGAGGCTCCGCCCTGTGAGATTCCCATAAGGCCAATGACTTCTAAACCAGTGGAAGAGAACGTCTACCTGGGTAAAAAAATTAAATTTTTGGGTTTCCTCTCTCAACCCTGAACTACGAATTGCCGTTTCTATTTTGGAGGGTTGGGTGTGTCCAGGCATTTTTCAACATCAGGCACATGATCAGATTTTAGGAAAACCAGCAAAATATTGGTCTGCTGTGATAATGGTACTTCTAACAAGTCTTTTAACTATATATAACAATTAAAAATACATATATCATTTATTATATAGTTATAAAATAGTGCAATTAAGTAACCAAATCCACTTTCTTATAATTGAATTGGACCCTGTAGGGGAAGCGATTCATCACGCCAGCAGCTAAAGAATCCTTCCCCCTGCACCAGGTACCTACTGTCTGTAAACGGTGCTATGAGTCCATCGTCCGAAGCTGATACTGTAACAGAAATCGTTACTGAAAGCGTTAATGCAGCATATTCAGTATTCTGCCGCGATTATTTTAAGAGCGACATAAAGACGACGTGTGAAAGCTCAGAGCAAACGAACGGCCCAAAGCAGGAAGAGGAATATCAGCCTATGATGCAGAACGTAAGACAAGGAAACGCTGCGTAAAAAGGCCTTTTATACCAGGGAGAACAAAGGGGAATTTATCCCGACCAGAACAGGAAGAGGAAGCCCGTGTAACTGTTATAGTTACAAAGTTATAATATTAAAATCAGGGCTGCCAAAATGAAGGCATGAAGGCAGGGAGCACAAGAGCAGCAACCAATGTGCCATGTCCCCAAAGAAAAAAAACATTTTATTTAAAGTGGACCAACAAACATATTGGGGTCTACTTGGGGCAACTCGTGCACACACACACACACACACACACTCCACCTACACTCACCATTATCAGTACAGTAGGGTGGTAGTAGCCTAGTGGGTAACATACTCGCCTATGAAACAGAAGACCCAGGTTCAAATCCTAAGTTGCTCCAGGGGGGAAACTGTCCCTGTAACTATTGAAGTCACTGTGGATAAGGGCGTCTGATAAGTGCTGTAAATGTAAATATACACACACCATAGTCACCATAGTCACCTAAGTTGAATAAATGTATTTCATTGCCTTAAAAATATAGAAAAAGTTGTGTCATTTTATGATGGCAGGTGTCATTATTCTGCTTTTCTGTTGCAACCTGGTAACATTTGACCCCTCCAAGCAACACAGATAAGATGATTTTTAGCATGAAAGCAGATATAGCAAATGGCACCTCGTAGCTGACGTCTTGCGCGTGTCTTTTTTTGACACCACAAGACCCTGTTGCTCTGCATTCAGTTGACCATGAAGTACTATTTATGCCACAACACCTTAGAGACAAATGTGCCCACTGGTCTGTGCCCACTGGTTTAGAGCTGTCTGTGTGCTAGTAGCCAAGCGGGTAACACACTCGCCTGCGAACCAGAAGACCCGGGTTCAAACATTTACATTTACATTTACAGCATTTACCAGACGCCCTTATCCAGAGCGACTTACAATCAGTAGTTACAGGGACAGTCCCCCTGGAGCAACATAGGGTTAAGTGTCTTGCTCAGGGACACAATGGTAGTAAGTGGGATTCGAACCCGGGTCTTCTGGTTCATAGGCGAGTGTGTTACCCACTGGGCTACTACCAAACCCCGCTTACTACCATCGTCTCCCCTGAGTGTCTCCAGGGGGGGGCTGTCCCTGTAACTACTGATTGTAAGTCGCTCTGGATAAGGGCATCTGGTAAATGCTGTAAATGTAAATGTCTCATTGTTTTTTGGTGCGCTGCCTGCGTCCCCTGTTTGCACCTCATGTACCCCAGTTTGTCGGTGTCGCACACGTGCACTTTATGTCAGTATGTAACTTTGTCTAATCGTTCAAATGTTACATGTAGCACCGTGTTCACTATGTAGCGTCTAACACGTATATAGCTGAAATGACAATAAGACTGTACAACAAGGCGCAGAGCCAATAAACAGAGCGAAATGAAGATGAAGGAGGACAGAAGGTAGATGAAGCAGGTTTCAGAGTCGTGCTTATTTTAGGACCCGCTGGAGGCCGGATGGGGGCCCGATAAATGAGACCATAGAGCCGTTTTTATACCATTGTAAAGACCCTGGTCATGGTGTCAGGTGAGCGCGGCGGACTGAACGCCGACACTTTTTTTTCGAAGTGTCGACATGCGCGTGTTCTGTTGGTGTCCAATAAACGCTGAATGCAATGTTCGAAATCCCGACTGATGTTAAACAGGGTCAGTTGAATGCAGCAAAAACGCGTATGCTGTTCGGATTGTGGTCATTTTGAACGACTGGAACTTTTTTTAACTCAAATTTTAGTACCGCCGCCAGAGAATCAACAAGTATTGTCAATGCGTAAATCGTCCACGTCTGCACCGCGATGCATCGATTATGAGATTCATTTCAACAGCCCTAGAGACTACAGCGTTTTCTCAGCATGTTCCACAGTCTTGTTTGTGTTTGTTAGTGGATGGAGTGGTTAAGGATTGATCCGTATTAATGTTTCGCAGACCGGAGTTCGAGCCCTGCTGTTAATAACAGGCAGGCCATGCCACCCCCCCCGGCCAGCCAAGAACACAGTAGGCCTTTCTCTCTCTCTACCTCTCTCTCTCTATGCCCACGTTTTTCCTCATTCTTCCTCCTCTGTGTCATCATTTCTTCTCAACGTCCCTCCTTCTGGCCCACAGAGAGCTGAGCTCCTTCCACACGTGGATCCCACCTGCAAGCGTAAGCGTTCACACAGGCCACCACCAGAGGGGGGACACATCTTCAGTTTCCCACAATGCTCTTCTCTCCCTTCAGCTCCTGAGGTGGATCGTAAGGAGAAGCCTGGAAAAAAGGCCTCCAAGCAGCCCCCTGCCATACCGCCCCCTCCAGCCAATCAGGAGGAAGGTAATGAGGCTGCACCTACTTCTGTACGGCATGCTGCATTAGAACTCACAGCAGCTATGAACATGATCAATAATCTGAATAATCTATATAATCAAGATTTATTCGAAAAAATATTTATATATTTATATACTTTTAATTGTCAGTTGATTACAAGAGGCAAATAAAAAATGTATATAAGGTTTTATATATACCCACATGTGTGTATATATAATATAAACCCGTACACATCGGCTGTTTTAACCTTCTATGCTTCCCTTCTTAAATCCCAGATGTGTATTTGGACCCAAACGAAGACCAGGTCGGTTTTTTAGCAGAGCCGCTGCTTGTGTCATAGACGCTGTGCAGTGACACCACGTTTATTCCCCTCTCTAGGACGAACGCGATGAGCTGTACCTGGAGCCAACGGCAGGTTCGATCACGCACGCCCTGACTGGGCTTTTTAAACATATGTTGTTCTGACGATGTATTATTTATTCAGTAAATTGTTATAAAAGTCAGAAGTTTCCGATCGCTCGGTTGCTGGATGACCTTCGATGACCTGGACGACCTTCAGTGTTCATGCTGCGTTCATGCCAAGCTTTACATGGCTCTTTGTTCTCCTCGTTCCTTGGACTTACTGGTTTCTACCGGGAATCTACCGATTTTCAGTTTATTGATATATTTCCACTCGTGAACATGAATGCCGGTTTTGTTCTCTGTTGTGTCTCAGCAAGCCTCCCCACGAACCGTGGGCCCATGCCACTGCCCCCATCTCCAAAAGCCATGATGCCTCTACCTACTCTGTACGTATTCTGTGTTGTATTCACTTTTGAACATTAGAAATTGTGTGAATTTTATGAATAATTGCGTTTCACTGCAGAATGAAGCCTCCAATACCAAGATCGGTGAGTTCTTTACAAAACTTGCTGTGTGTGTGTGTGTGTGTGTGTGTGTGTGTGTGTGTGCGTGTAATACCTTAACTGATCCAGACTGCTGTGGGGTTTTTTTCAGAGCACGCTGCCTGTAATGGAGGGGAGGACAGGTTTGCATTCCTTCTCACGCTTGCATCTTCAGCACTGATCCAGCCATCACAAGCACAGTCTTCATACACACGTGCACACATACGCTAAACCAGACGGGCTTTCACCCACGCTCGCTGTCAGCCTGAGGAACAGGCTTGTTTCATGCACTGAATATCCCCCGCGCTTAGTTGGAAAAACTATGACGGACTATTAATATTAAATTCATTGAGACGAGTAGACGTAAAGCTCCTGCACGAGAATATTTTAATTCTGTTCGTTTATTTAACATGCATCTCCAGTCGTCCCAGCCGAGTCTCGAAGATCCTCCTTTCCTACAAAACTGCCTCCGCCCACCCCCATGATGAAGCCCCCGCTGCCATGCACCGTAAAAGAGCCAAAGCCTGGGTAGGTCACGTTCTCTTTTCCTTCCCGAGGACGGTGACACGTCCCCACTAAGAGTAGAAGCTGTCCTGACCTTGTGACCCTTGTGTTCCAGTTTGCCTCTTCCGGTCTCTGTGGATGGTGGTTCAGGTGAGGGAGCCCTTTTCTGCGCCAGCGTCTCCGTGTCCTATACGGCGCAGTGCTGGGGTTTGGCCCATTTTCTGGTTCCCTCGCTTGACTTCTCTTGGTTTATGGACCTGATCTCGTAGATGAAGTGTGGACTTCCACCCCTCAGTCAGCGGCCTGGTGGATATTTCATACAGGTTCTGTACAAACTGTGCGCCTCGGACCTGTGATGTTGCCTGGGTTGTTCTGAGGGGTGGAAGTTTATTTCTCCTGTCCAACTCAGCAACTTCTCAGCTATTCCTGCTCCTGTAAATCACTCTCAAGAACTCAGTACTTCTCACTGCCTAATTTGTCATTTAAATTTATTTTACAGCAATAAAGAAAGCTTTTGTTATTCATTTTCTTTCATTTTTGTATAAGTCATGTAATGAATGTCTGGAGCGTCAATCATGTTTCTTTTTCTTTTTGTCTAGTGCCCCCTTGTGGTCCAAAGATGACTGGACAAAAAGGAAGTGAGGTACAACAAACTTTTTTGTGTGACTGTGTGTGTGTTATTGCTAGTGAATGAATGTTATTACTGAGCTGTGATTGGTCAGATGATGTGCTGATTTCCTCCATAGGAAGGAAATTGTGTGTGAGTGTGTGTGTGTGTGTGTTGTTGATACATAATTATTTGTTCCCTCTTTAGTGTTTAGTCAGAATTTAGTTTGAAAGAATAACTGCGGATGAATGTTATTGCTGAGCTGTGATTGGTCGGATGATGTGCTGATTTCCTCCATAGGAAGGAAATTGTGTGTGTGTGTGTGTGTGTGTGTGTGTGTGTGTGTTGTTGATACATAATTATTTGTTCCCTCTTTAGTATTTAGTCAGAATTTAGTTTGAAAGAATGACTGCGGATGAATGTTATTGCTGAGCTGTGATTGGTCGGATGATGTGCTGATTTCCTCCATAGGAAGGAAATTGTGTGTGTGTGTGAGTGTGTGTGTGTGTGTTGCTGATACAGAATAGTTTGTTCCCTCTTTATTATTTAGTCAGAATTTAGTTTGAAAGAATGACTGCGGATGAATGTTATTGCTGAGCTGTGATTGGTCGGATGATGTGCTGATTTCCTCCATAGGAAGGAAATTGTGTGTGAGTGTGTGTGTGTGTGTGAGTGTGTGTGTGTGTGTGTTGTTGATACATAATTATTTGTTCCCTCTTTATTATTTAGTCAGAATTTAGTTTGAAAGAATGACTGCGGATGAATGTTATTGCTGAGCTGTGATTGGTCGGATGATGTGCTGATTTCCTCCATAGGAAGGAAATTGTGTGTGAGTGTGTGTGTGTGTGTGTGTGTGTGAGTGTGTGTGTGTGTGTGTTGCTGATACAGAATAGTTTGTTCCCTCTTTATTATTTAGTCAGAATTTAGTTTGAAAGAATGACTGCGGATGAATGTTATTGCTGAGCTGTGATTGGTCGGCTGATGTGCTGATTGCCGTTTCCCAGGAGGTCGGACTGGAGGGAAGGGAGTGGTTCGCTGGAAAGTGTGACCGCAGAGCAGCAGAGGAGCTTCTACTGAGGATCAGCAAAGTCAGTGAGCGCCGTGGCCTTGTGTAAAAGAGAAGTAGTGCTGACTCCGGCTGAGTAACGTCACCAGCAGCGAGTGTGATGGCGAGAACGCGCCCCAGCTTTCAGCTTTCTTATCATTCATTTACATTTACAGCATTTACCAGACGCCCTTATCCAGAGCGTCTTACAATCAGTATGTACAGGGACAGTCCCCCCCTGGAGACACTCAGGGTTAAGTGTCCTGCTCAGGGACACGATGGTAGTAAGTGGGGTTTGAACCTGGGTCTTCTGGTTCACAGGCGAGTGTGTTACCCACTAGGCTACTATTCACTCATGTTAATGAGCATCATCAAGTGGCTTTTGATGATGCCGATGATTATAGTGAACAAAGCAAATACCTTCAAAAGGCATTCAATTTTGTATTTGGAAACTACGGCCTTGAGAAGTTATTGACCGGGTGTGACCGGGGTGTCACCCTGAAAATGCCTGTGAAATGTGAGGATGTTTGGTTAATGTTTACTGCACTAAAAAAAATTTATTCACGGACAAAAAATAGATTTTGTTCATATGCCAGGAAAGATGTGACGTTGGTCTTAAATTTCATTTAAAGGGGTCTTAAAAAGAAAAAATGGCTCCATCTTGGCCTCCGAAAAAAGGGGCGTCCAGGCGTTTTGTAGACGTTGCTGAAGTGGGTGTGGGCAGAGACGTACTAGAGCCGGACGTTTGATTGACCCGGCTGTGTGACACGAACCCGTCCGCAGGACGGCGCCTTTCTGGTGCGCCGCAGCTCGTCCAGCGACGCCCGACAGCCGTACACCCTGGTGGTCCTCTACAGGCAGAAGGTCTACAACATACCCGTGCGCTACATCGAGGCGACAAAGAGCTACGCGCTCGGGAAGGAGGGGAAGAAGAATGAAGAGGTGAGAGGGGGTTATGACAAGATAACAGGGTGACATACACAGCCAGTCAAACGTCTGGACACATGGACCTTTCTACGTCCTGCATTTTTTACATTGGAAACAACACACAAGCGCTTATGTAATACGCAAATTATGGGCCTTTTCGTGTCTCCAAAGCAGAGAGCTTTTACTACAGTGTAGCCAGACGTACAATAATCATCATATTTGTACCCTCTGTACAATATATGATCAATAATTTCCGAAAGTCCCACAATGTACGATAAGTTATTTCGTTAGAGTGTACCGGGCAGAGATCTCTATTTTCATACTTGGCTTGTTTATGTGCAGTCGTCTCACGTAAACTCTACAGCCAGTCAAAATCAATTATAATGGCCCGTCGATATGAAGCACGGATATGGCACACACTACAGATCCCATAATGTGGTGCTTCAGCTGCTTTGGTACAAGTTGCATTATACACTATAATGTGCACAGCTTATTATAATATATGTTATTAAAGCAGATTTTCTGAGCAAACGTCAGAATGGAAGTTGCGTGTGTGCAATCATGTTAATTTGCTGGCACCGTACTTCAACATGTAGGATCTGGCAACACTGTTCTGCTGCGATGGCAGCATTTCACGCTCTCGTCTTCTCTCCACCACCTTAAATTGGACAATCAGAATCGTGTTTATTGGCCAAGTATGTGGAAGCACATTCAAGGAATTTGATTCCGGTTGATGGTTTGTCTCGAGTACAGAGTAGAAGACAACAACATCAACAACAACAACCACAATGTGCAAGGATGTGTGTAAGTGTTATTGTACAAGTTGTAGAATATGTTTATACTGTTATAAATATATGTACGAATGTACATATGTCTATAAGTGTCTAGGTGAACACTGTGCAGTACAATAAATAGACAAAAAATCTAAATCTTATAAACAGAGTGTACATAAAGTGCAGTGCAATGTTAAGGCTAAGGTGAGGCGCCATCTTGGTTCCAACAGTTTTCCAACAGTCCTGAAGGTTTTATACTGAACACTTTCTCATCATCTACTCATGTTAATCAGCGTCTCATCAGGCGGCTTTTGATGATGACGACAGTTCTCCTCATACAACAAATACGAAATATGTTTCTTCAAAATGGCTCCATGACCACCGCAGAGTAGGGGGCGTCCAGACTTTTGACTGATAATGTAAGTCAATAAAAATATTATCTCAGATGGGACAGGCGGGTGTGTAGCGGGAATATATACCTGAAGATGCAGCCCTGCGTATGGACAGGTATGCGGTCATATATGAGTAATCAGTAGCAGCACCTTGGCAGCGAAAAACATCTGTGTGTGTGTGTGTGTGTGTGTGTGTGTATATATGACCGCCACAACTTCTCTCCATTCTCCTCCCAGCTGTTCTCCAGCCTCCAGGAGATCATCTCCCACCACGAGGACAACCCCATTCTGCTGATCGACAGCAAGACCCAAGCCAAGCACACGGCCCACCTCACCCAGGCGGCTCGGCCCTGACCGCCTGCCCCTGCATCACGCCCTGTACACACACACACACACACACACATATTCACTGTCAGGATCTGGAGGCGTGCTTCTTGTTTTCTGTAAACATTTGAAATAAAAAAATGATAAAAAAAATCCCCGCTGATGTCTGTGCGAGCAAGGATCTGCAGTGGGCCGGGTCACGTGATGCGGTGCCGGGGTGCAGGGGGACGGAGGGGTACGACAGTGAACCACATCCGGGTGATCGGGTAGTCGGGGTCTACTTCTCCGAGCGGAAGTGTGTGTGAAAGTGTGTGTGTGTGAAAGAGAGAGAGAGAGAGAGGGAGAAAAGGGGGAGGGGCCGAGCGATAGAGGAGTGGGCAGCGGCGCGCTCCCGGCCGCACTTATTAATTGCCGCTCCCGGGGAATAATTTTTTTTTTAATTACCGTCGTGACCGTCATTGTTCCCTTTAATCGACACCGCATCGCTGGAAGAAGCTCCTCCGCGTACCCCACCTCCCCTGCCCCGTCCCCGCAGCGGCGCACCGCGCTCCACGATGGCCCAGATCCTGCCGATACGCTTTCAGGAACATCTGCAGGTAATGACGGGCGTAATAAACAGTTATTAGTCCCCATTTCACATCCGGGTGCCGAACTTTGCAGACAGCTGCGCAGCCGGGCGACCAAAACGCGGCGAGCGAAGTTGCTCTAACGCCGGAGGGTCGCGACGCATGCTGCGGGGAGCGTCGCCAAAGTGCGCCGATTGCGACACCGGCCGCCGCGGGTGATTCATGGACCCCCCACGGATTCTTCTGGAGGCGGCTGCGGCGAGGGGCTCTCGGGGACGCTCGGCGAAACGTGCCGCTCGCTCCGCGACGAGGGGATGGCAGGTTCCGCCCAACCGACGACACGTCTGTTGCGCGACGGTCCCTTAACGTCCCCGAAAACCGCATGAAACTTGGGAGACGTCGATAAACTGTCTAGAACCGCCTAAAACGTCGATAAAACGGCCCGACCGCTCCGGAGTAGTTACGTGAACGGGACATGTCTCCGTTTTTTTCCATTTTAACACCTCTGACGCAGTGAACACGGCCAATATCAAATCGCTCCAGGCAGGACCAGGTTCAACTGGCACACAGTTTCCACACCAAAACATTCTGCCATTATCTACTGTGACTTTATTCATTTACTAGAACTGTGCCCAAGTCAGTAATGCAGTAAAGGTACCTGTATTTCTAACATGGCAATATTACAGTTTTATTCACGTGTGTTCGATGTATTTTCATTGCAAGCAGCAATGCACGTGGATTTTTATTATTAAGAGAGCTCTTCTTTTGATAATGTTTAGTTCCTGACGACGTCGTGACATCACACGGTCTCGAAAACAGCAGCCCTCGCAATTAATCGTGGTCTAATTAACGCTCAGAATGAAGAAGCGTGAACCCGCGTCGGTCACGTGACTTCAGTCCGATGACGTCATGCCCGTCGCGTCGGGACGTCAACGTTTAATGCTGAGGGCGGAAATCTACGTGAATGTGTAAATATGACTATGGTTTGGATGCATAACGAATTTGAATTGAAACAGCGATTCTAGCTGCTAATGTGGCCCTCTCGTAGCTGGAAGGTTGCGGGTTCAAGTCCTGAACCGTCCCCGCACACTTCATGGCTGCCCACTGCTCACCAAGGGTGATGGTTAAATGCAGAGGACACATTTCGTTGTGTCACCGTATGCTGTGCTGCAGTGTTTCACATGACAAAAACAAAAACGATCACTTTTGCGTAAAAGTAGAATCCTGAGATTTTTATAGCGTTCGTCGACTACTGTGGTGAGGTTTTCCGGGGGTTTAAGGCGGGGTCATATTTACAGTAGCGAGGCTGGCCTGAGGCCTGGTGCTGTTCCCACAACAGGCCTTCGTTGTTCCTCTGCGGCTTTGTTTTGGTAAAAGCAGTAAAATCCCCACGTCCTCCCTGTGCGTTGCAGTTTGTTAACCGGTGACGGCCCGATCGGTCAGAAAAGCCGCGCTGTCAGCGTGAAAAGAAATGAGAGTGTGTGTGTCTGTGTGTGCGTGTGCAGATGGGGTCCGCGTGAAGGCGTTAAGAGTGTTTTATGTAAACTCCACACGCCACGTCCTGCGCCCGGATCACATGCAGCGACGGTGTGCGAGGTGGCCCGTTGCCAAGACGACCATTCGCTTGCGCGACTGCCGCCGAAACCCCGAGAGACGGGGTACCGTCGCCCTGAGCATCCGGCGGAGTGCAAGGCCGCTGCGCTTCGGGTTTCAAATGACAGTCTGAATTTCGGCCAGAGTAACCCGTGAGGGGGGGTTTCTTCTGAAGGGTCACCCGTAAAAGTAAAAAGTAGGGGTGGTAGTAATCTAGGGGTACCAGAAGACACAGGTTCAAACCCCACTTACCTTTAACCCCGAGTTTCTCCAGGGGGGGGACTGTCCCTGTAACAACTGGTAATATGTCACTCTGGATGCAGACATCTGGTAAATGCAAATCATGAAAAATGCATTAAAAACGTCTTTATTTCCCGTTTCCTCCTCCTCTGACTTGGTCCCGTTACAGCTGGGAGGAATTTGACCTCTGACACCCCAGTCTGAGGATCGCGCCGGATTTCATCGGGCCTGGTTCTGGTCCCACAGCAGCAACAAACCGAGCTTTTACCTCCAATTGTTGGAGGTGAAGTCACAACTCGGCGCAGAGCGATCGAAAGCATGACGCGGGATTCGAACCCGCAACCCGATGAGCGCCTCTTTTTGGGCGTTCCAGCGTAACACTCGGTGCCCGTCTCAGTCTGGCAGGGATCAGGGCCGACTGCGGAGAAGGCAGGAATTCCTGGAATCTGCCAACGCGTGGACTCCCCCCCCTCACAACTATATCTGTGTGTGTGTGTGTGTGTGTGTGTGTGTGCAGGCACATTCCCCCTCGTACTCTTTAAAGGATTTACCGTGAGAAAATTGAAGAAATATTTCAAGACGAATGTAAGCCAGCTGAATGCAGGCCCCGCCCCTTGCGTCATTTAAAGGAGAAAGTGCTCCGGTGTTCCGTCTCTGGTTCTTCTGTCCGTCACCGTGTGTGAGTTTGTTACGGAGTCGGCGTGACTCCGGTGTTGATGGAGTGTGTGTGTGTGTGTGTGTGTGTGTGTGTGTGACCTTCGCCCCAGTTTAGAGCCCTATGTGTTTGCTCGTCCAGCACCTGCGCCTGGCTCCTCCCCTTCTTTGGTGTCATGACAGAAGGTTTCATCACAGCAGATTCACTCATTCATGTGTAGAAAAACACACATGTGATGTAATAAATAATGTGTTACTACAGACAGCACACGGTGCACACAGTGAAATGTGTCCTCTGCTTTTAACCATCACCCTTGGTGAGCACTGGGCGGCCATGACAGGCGCCCGGGGAGCAGCGTGTGGGGACGGTGTAATGTATGTGATGTAAATAAATGTAATAACATGTTAAAAGTGGACCAGGCCCCATTATGATGGTGTATTTTTACAGTGTGTGTGTGCGATCTGGCCAGCACGACCTCGCTCCGATCTCGTCTCCTCTTCCGAGTTACCGGAACTGACCACCAACGTCCCGCTGCCAGTCGCTGTTCAGCCATTACCGGCCAGACGCTGAACAGATGCACTTATTCGATATGAACATCATCATCATACGTAATGCTGCCGGGTTGGCATGTCAGACGGGAGATTTCGGATCTGCTCCCGGCCTCCTGACACGACCCTCCGGCCAGAACGACAGTGGCAAATCACATGACGAATTGCCCGCAAATTTTTTTTGTGCCTCCCGGCGGCGTCTGTATTGTCCCGCCCCTGATGCTGGTATCAGCGGGAAGGGGAAGCGCAGATAAATGCATTACGGCGCTGCGTTTGCCGGCATCGTCCAGGCGGACTGATTACTCAGCACGCTGCGGTACCGATCTAGCCCTCGCCCTGGAGACGGAGGCTCCTTCATTCATTTCTTGGCGTGGATGTTTACCGCAGCGCGGCGAGTAAGAGGTTAGACCTCCTGTATTACGCCATGGGCACGCCGACTGTAACTGGGTCTGTATTGGAATAAGATAAGATATTTGGAATAAATCAGAGAAGAGGTTAGGAAAGGTGCACACATAGACATTTTCTTCGGTGATCTTTGTGAGGACATAGTGTAATAACGGTGTAAGAACCTCCATATAACAAGACTAGACCAAATAGTGAGAGTAGTCAAGTTTTCTTTCCAGACGCCCTTATCTAGAGCAACTTACAATCAGTAGTGACAGGGACAGTCCCCCCCTGGAGACACTCAGGGTTAAGTGTCTTGTTCAGGGACACGATGGTAGTAAGTGGGATTTGAACCTGGGTCTTCTGGTTCATAGGTGTGTGTGTTACCCCACTAGGCTACTAACACCCATATTTATGGAGACATTTGGTCCCAACTATGAACAAACACGCGGTGTAGGTTAGACAGACTGTAACAAATGTTGTTTAGATCGTAAAGAAGAGTAGACATGATGCATCAGTAGACATTAATACATAACAGGTTACAAACAGAATACACTGCACAAATACACCACAGGTACATACAATGACTGGGGAAAAAGAATGTCCACTTGTCTTGGGCGGAACAAGTGAAAAGACTTGTTAATCAGGAAGACACATACAAATACTGCAAAACTCCGGTCCGAAACATGGAAACAGAGCACCTCCCACAGTCCGAATCCTAAACGACGCCCTCATGCCGACCGCCAATCAGAAGTGACAGGGACAGTCCCCCTGGAGTCTGAACCTGGGACTTTGTGGTCGTTTGGTTTATAGGTGGGTGTGGTACATGCTAGGCTGCTATCACCCGGCTATGAAGCCGCTGGTCCCTGATGAGGTCCCACAATGTCTGATTGGCCGATAAGAAATGTCAGCTTGCACCGACTCTCCGTCGCCATGACAACAGGATCTGGTCTGGAGGGATGATGGAAATTGGTTACTGGGGTATCGTTTGGGGCTAGAATGTCTAGAAAATCGGAAAGATACCCACTTATTTATAATCCATGCGTAACACGGTTATTACACTAGGTCCTCACAAAGATACACAATCCAGCGTGTGTGTGTGTGTGAGAGAGAGAGAATGAATGGGGGTTCTGTATTTGGTTAATAACAGCTACGCTCTGCTGCTCTTTGGGCACTTCTGGGTTCTTATGCTCTACTAAACACACACACACACACACACACATGCTGGAGCGGCAGCACTCCGATCCCAGTGCTCAGAGCGATCCTTTTTTAACAGACTTTTTCACACTTCACGCACTGCAAACAGGGCCGCCCGTCATCTGTCCCGCGTACGTCGGAATTATGTTTCCGCATTACACTCACGGAGCGCGATTCGACAAGAGGGATGACTTGGAAAACGACGTTGATCGTATCATCACAAGTTGTGATAGAGTTATATTGCATCGTTGTGCGGCGTGGTTCATTTACATTTACATTTACGGCATTTACCAGACGCCCTTATCCAGAGTGACTTACAATCAGTAGTTACAGGGACAGTCCCCCCCTGGAGACACTCAGGGTTAAGTGTCTTGCTCAGGGACACGATGGTAGTGAGTGGGATTTGAACCTGGGTCTTCTGGTTCATAGGCGAGTGTCTTACCCACTAGGCTACTACCAGGCTATTGAGCCACACTTCCCGGCGGGGCGTTACACAGCGTCGGAAAAGATTAACGAATTGCCTCTAAAAAACAATATTTAATTTTGAGAAAGGTCGTTAACCATTTTGTTCTAAGGTTTGTTCGCAATGTATTTTTATTCATTTGATATTTTGCACTCATACAGGATTAAATGCTACATTGGGGGTAAAAATATCCTTTTTTTATTGGATTCCCAGTATAACAGAGTGAAGATGTAATTGTAAGCGGTTTGAATTGTTTCGCAAGTTTTCGGTTCTATTTCTTTTTTTTTTTTTGTGGTTCTCAGCATTTTTCCTTCACTTCCTCAGTGTTTAGGAAATTGACTCATGAGGTGTGTTCACGTGTTGTAGTATTTGCGCCTAATGCTTGCTCAGATCCTTACACTCATGAGAACATTTCAGAAGCGTGACCAACAGTTGCATCACGTGTCCCTGGGTGGGGCACAAAATTACTGCACAAATTTAAATGTACATTTACAGCATTTACCAGACGCCCTTATCCAGAGCGACTTACAATCAGTAGTTACAGGGACAGCCCCCCCCTGGAGACACTCAGAGTTAAGTGTCTTGCTCAGGGACACAATGTTAGTAAGTGGGATTTGAACCCGGGTCATTTTTTTCAGGCTTTTATATAGAAAATAACTCCTTCGGGCCGGAAATGAACCAGCGACCTAACGATTACAGGCAGTACAACTACAGTACAATGTACATTTAAGAATATAGAAGTTATGATGCATATGAATAAAACAGAAATAACTTGCTGCAGCTGCAGAATGTGGGCGTCAATCCGGCCAACATTGGCTTCAGTTACCTGACCATGGAGTCGGACAAGTTCATCTGCATCCGGGAGAAGGTGGGCGAACAGAACCAGGTGGTCATCATCGACCTGAGCGACCCCACCAACCCCATCCGGCGCCCCATCACTGCAGACAGCGCCATCATGAACCCCGCCAGCAAGGTCATCGCCCTCAAAGGTCAGTTCCATGGCTGAAAAAATGAAATGAATCTGTCACACCTGACATATGGCTGTAATGTGAATAAACCAGTCAACCCTGCTGCAACCTGTTTATTTACATTAATAAATTATAAATATTTAATAAATAACATTAAATATATTTTTTAAGTTGAGCCAGTGTTCACTTTTATCAGTGTGTGAGCATGACTCCTGTCTGGCGTATAATTGGGCAACATGATCTGTAATTTGCCATGATGAATCTTAATCATATTCTTATTGATTCTGAACTGCCCATACAAGCACAACAGTTTACTTTTATGCTAGTATTGTACTAAAACTTTACTATCAACAAGTTTAT
Source organism: Denticeps clupeoides (assembly GCF_900700375.1). NCBI lineage: Eukaryota > Metazoa > Chordata > Actinopteri > Clupeiformes > Denticipitidae > Denticeps > Denticeps clupeoides. The sequence goes on from NC_041717.1 coordinate 21,025,913, forward strand.
TATCTATTTTATTATTTAACACAAATCTCAACTTCATCAAAATCATACACTGTAAAAAGAAAAAAAAACTTTCAAATTTTAAACTGGAAGGCAACCAGCTGCAAAGCATTTTTAGTTTAGTTTAGCAGTGTAGTTCTTACCCCTCAATAGAATCAGTAGTAAACTAGTTATAATTTGCAAGTAACCCTGTGCTGTATAATTGCTATGATTCGGTAATCGTGTTTTTTTATCTCCTAAAGAAGAATAACATAAGTAGAAATATCACCCGAAATATGTTTCTTGTACAGATAATGTCTCACACAAGAAGGAGTATTAGAAAGACACGGATTGTGGAGCGTTCTTCATACACAGCCGAGATCTAGGCATGGGATAGATGTGCACCAAAAAAGCAGTAACAAATATCTAGTAACAATCACTGGATTTTTGGATAAATAGACATGGTTTTAATCATCTTGCAGTGTCATATAGGCAGCAAATAGGCTGCTTGATGAAGGATTTTATCAGATTTGATCAGCTGTGAAACCATTGAAAACCATGAAACTGAAAGTCAAGTGATTGTCATTGTGATACACAGCAGCACAGCACACCGTGACACAACGAAACGTGTCTTCTGTATTTAACCATCACCCTTAGTGAGCAGTGGGCAGCCATGACAGGCGCTCGGGGAGCAGCGTGTGGGGATGGTGCTTCGCTCAGTCGCTAGGCCACCACTGCCCCTTCCAAAAAAATGAAAAGATTTGTATGTGATGAAGAGAAGTGAAAAAAATGTTATTTTATCATAAACATGATGATGTGTGGAGAACGTGAAGGTCAGGATCGTAGCGATTTCATCTCTGTGAGGTAAATACTGTTCATAAAACAAGCCAGCACTTTTACTAACATCCAGATGTTCATTTGATTCTTTCCAATCCCCCTCTTTTCTTCTACCTTCTGCTGTCTGCTCTTTACAAGACGGTGAGTTTATGAACTGTCTTGTTGTCTCTTCTTGTCTGTCCCTCTAATTTCTCCGTATTTCTTCTGTTTTGTTTGAGTCTCAGTGATAAGCATTAAATATGTGCCACAAATAAATCTGTGTGTGTGTGAGTGAGTGTGAAAAGATGGGTGCATATTGGCCTGTAGTGCACCCTACACCCACCCCAGCAGCGTCACCTTTAGTACAACAGCAAGACAGGAGGAAACAAAAGTATTAGATTCTCCTGTTCCTTCTGTTCCTTTTCTTCTGTAGCAAGAGCCAAAAAGGCGAGTAAAATTTTTTATTTGTCACATGCATATCGTTATTATAATAATACAATAGTCTTATAACAGTACAACACGCAGTGAAATGCAGCTTGAACTGCCCTGCTTTGACTGTGCATAGTTAAAGTAAGTTATAAAAATGAATAAAATAGAATAAAAGAAGAAGAATAAGTAGAGTAAAGCAGTTATGTTAACTCCTCCTAAACGCTCACCTTCCATAATCACATCGCTTTCGCACCCCACCATGCTCATGTAGTACCAGCAAGATGTCTCATTTTCAGTTCTTCCGCTCTGTCCCGGATTTTTAGTTTGGTCCGTTACCCAATCGCTTCCTGTAGCCCAACCTCTTCAAAATCCCGGAAGCGACGCATTGACTAATGTTGTGCTTCAATCTAGTTACTACGCAGTGTACCAATCATTTACTCACTTGAACTAGTTGACTAAGTGGGAGGTTTTAGTCCAATGTGACTTTTTAAAATATATATATTTTTTGTTGTTCACTTTATGGTTTTGTAGGGTGGTCGAGCCACACTCGTAGCCACACTCGCCCATGAACCAGACAATCACAAAATCAATTACATTTACAGCGTTTACCAGACGCCCTTATCCAGAGTGACAGGGACAGTCCCCCCTGAAGAGACTTAGGGTTAAGTGTCTTGCTCAGGGACACGATGGTAGTAAGTTGGGTTCGAACCTGGGTCTTCTGGTTCATAGGCGAGTGTGTTAACCCTTGGCTCCTACCACCCACAGGGTCAAACCCCACTGAATGCCTCCAGGGTGACTGTCCCTGTAACAACTGATTGTATGTCGCTTTGGATAAATGCCCCTGATAAGTGTGAATGTTTTATAGACATATTCACCACAGTAGAAAAATGGGCAGTTCTGCCAGATTTGGTCATTTTTGGTGCGTTTCGCTGTTTTTGTTTTGTTTTTCTGTTCATTGTCCAACCGCGTCTGGCAACGCTGGCTGCATGAGCTCTGCTATCTGAAGTTTCGCGCGAGACGTGTACGTGTCCGGGTTAAAGGTCCTGCGCTCTGTCCCGCGTTCCGCTGGCAGCCTCGCGGACCCTGCAGATCTTCAACATGGAGATGAAGAGCAAGATCAAGGCCCACGCCGTGACGGAGGACGTGATGTTCTGGAAGTGGATCTCCGTCAACACCATCGCCCTGGTGACGGACGCGGCGGTCTTCCACTGGAGCATGGAGGGCGACTCGCAGCCGGTGAAAGTGTTCGACCGGCATGCCAGCCTGGCCGGCTGTCAGATCATCAACTACAGAACCGATGAGCAACAGAAGTGGCTGCTGCTAATTGGCATCTCGGCTCAGGTAATGTGTGTGTGTGTGTGTGTGTGTGTGTGTGTGTGTTGTGACCGTATTCGAAGTAAATTCTATCCTCTCTTGGCAGCAAAACCGCGTGGTCGGCGCCATGCAGCTGTACTCCGTGGAGAGGAAGGTGTCGCAGCCCATAGAGGGTCACGCCGCCGCCTTCAGCCAGTTCACGATGGAGGGAAACACGCAGCCCTCCACCCTCTTCTGCTTCACCGTCAGAGGCCAGGCTGGGGGCAAGGTCTCTCTCTCTCTCTCTCTCTCTCTCTCTGTTTCTGGGGTCTCCGATCCCAGTCGGCTCTGTTCTCCTTCGTTGTCCCTGGCTGGCGGGACAACTTGTCCTGCTCCATTCGACTAGCCGAGACCACCACCACCTTTAAGAAGCAGTTGGGAACCCACTTGTTTAAAAAGTATTTCAGACGAGTCCAACACTATGTGCACATGCACACTCACAAAATAAAAAAATGGTCCAGCACTTAACAATTCCCCAGCATGTTCTATTCCTGACAAGTTGCGCCTTATCAGGGCTCTTAGTTTTGTTACTCATAATCTATAAAACCCGAATGAGAATTGCTGGTGTCGTCCTTTTTTAAAAGAAAAGTCGCTTTGGTAAAGAAAAGTAAAGATTTTACAAAAAAACATTTGTACAAAATCGTTTGCTCTGTACTGTGTGTGTGTGTGTGTGTGTGTGTGTATTGTAGAGCGGTGTGTTTGCCGTAATTAATTTTTTTTTTTTTTTTTTGGCCGTGTTGTAGCTGCACATTATAGAGGTGGGTCAGCCCGCGCCGGGTAACCAGCCGTTCGCTAAGAAGGCGGTGGACGTGTTCTTCCCTCCCGAGGCCCAGACGGACTTCCCTGTGGCCATGCAGGTAACGCTGCTGCTCCCAAGCATTGTGACAGTCATTTAAAATAAATAAATAAATAAATAAAGGCTACCGATCCAGACAGAACTCTTTTAACCATTTAGTGTGGTTTCTACCGTAACTATGGATACGTCAGCAACTCGTTAATACGCCATGGAGACCAGGGTCGGGTCAGGGTTTTTTTTTTAATGCCCCCTTTTTGTTAATCGTATCCTGGCCTGGCCGAGATGAATAACACTTGGCGCCTCGGCATGGTACAGAGGCGCCGCTTCTTCCGTCTGGCTTCATCCGGCCGTTTTGCATGTCATGTTCCCTGCAGATCGGCCCGAAATACGGCGTGATCTACCTCATCACCAAGTACGGCTACATCCACCTGTATGATGTGGAGACCGGGGTCTGCATCTACATGAACCGGATCAGCGCGGAGACCATCTTTGTGACGGCCGCTCACCAGAGCACCTCCGGCATTATAGGGGTGAACAAAAAAGGGCAGGTACAGCACCAAACTCTGATTCTTTACCCTAATTTAAATTAAAACACTTCTTCCACTGAAAAAAGTAAGCATATAACATTTTTTTATTAATGTTATATGCTTAATGTTTTAGCATTGCTTTAATGTGAAAAAACTAAACCAACCTGCTGTCAGTAGAATTATAGTTGACTAGTTTACTACTAATTAAAACACTCCTTCCTCTGAAAAAAGTGTGCATATAATTTTTTTTATGAATCTGTCATGCTTAATTTTTTAGAATTGCTGTAATGTGAAAAAACTAAACCAACCTGCTGTCAGTAGAATTATATTTATGTCACGTCTACGGACTTACGGGGGAAGGAAGCGCAGAGGTCTGACATGCTGGGAACGGGGTTTTATTAACAATAAACAAAGAAATACAAATAAAGACTGGCGCGGTGGCCGAAAACGAATTTAACTTAAATAAAGAACATAAACTAACCCGTAGGCGTGTGGCGATTGCCAGAACTCAAAAACACATAAAACTAAACAAGGTCAAGTTCGTGCATAGAGTTCACGAAAATGCCAGCGACCCCGAACGGGCGGAAACTTCCGGCATTTATGAGGCGTCAGGATTGAGTTCCGGTGTGGAGCCCAGCTGCAGGCAATCCTGACAATTTAATCCTTTTTAAAAAAAGGATTTACCAGTTTACTACTAATTAAAACACTTTTTACACTGAAAGAAGTGAGCAATGGCTAAACATAAATTAATTTAAAAACAATTATCTCACTTCAGCATTTCAGCATTGCTGTAATGTGAAAAAACCAAACCAACATGCTGTAGCATTATAGTAAGTAAAAAAAACTAAACAATTTTACTAATTTACTACTAATTAAAAAACCCTTTTTACACTGAAAAAAGTGAGCACTGGCAAAACATACATTTTTTTTTAATTAATCTATCACGCTTAATGTTTCAGCATTGTTGTAATGTGAAAAAAACCAAACCAACATGCTGTAGCATTATAGTAAGTAAAAAAACTAAACAATTTTACTAATTTACTACTAATTAAAAAACCCTTTTTACACTGAAAAAAGTGAGCACTGGCAAAACATACATTTTTTTAAATTAATCTATCACGCTTAATGTTTCAGCATTGCTGTAATGTGAATAAACCCAACCAACCTGCTGTAGCATTATAGTACAGTAAAAAAAAAAAACAATTTTTCTAGTTTACTACTACTCATAAGCATTAATTAGACAGTTTATCAAACAAATAGTTTTCAACTACTGTACGGTTTACATTTTTCACCTCATCCGTACACTGTAAAAAGCGAACACTTCTGACTTTTTTGCACTTTGACTAATACAGTTTAGTAAGAGTTTATTAGGACATTGAGGAGTGAGACCCGATGTATTTATATCTCAGTTTCGCCAAAAAAGTCTGGAGTGTGAAGACTAATTGTAAAACCAAGAAAGTTCTGTTAAAAGCAGGTGGTAGCGGCCCAGTGGGTAAATCAGAAGACCACAAAGACCGGGTTCAAACCCCAGGGGGACTGTCCCAATCACTTCTGGTTGTATGTCGTGCTGGATAAGGCCGTCTGGTAAAAGTGGCTCCCGACTTGCAGCTCAAACACGGCTGGATATTAATCAGAATGTGTGTGTGTGTGTGTGTGTGTGTGTGTGTTTGACAGGTCCTCTCTGTGTGTGTCGAGGAGGAGAACATCGTCAGCTACGCCACCAACGTGCTGCAGAACGCGGATCTGGGTTTGCGTCTGGCCGTGCGCAGTAATCTGCCGGGCGCCGAGGAGCTCTTCACCCACAAGTTCAACACCCTCTTCTCGCAGGGGAGCTACGCGGAGGCGGCCAAGGTGGCTGCGTCTGCTCCGAAGGTACACGTACTGAGACAGAGAGCAGCAGAGGCCATACTACGCCCTCGGTTACGCCAACGCAAAAACTATCAACGCAAGTGTCTCAGCGGAGCAAGAAATTAGCTCGCTGGGAACTCTTCGATGTAAAAGGAAGTTATTCCGTAATTTGTACTTTATATGCAATGTTGGTGTAGGTGTCACATTCCCGGGGTCGGGAAACATGACAACAAACGAGGGGAATGTGTGCGGTGGGAAGACACAGATACCAGGCCCAACCTACCAAACCTAAAGTGCGATATACAACAAATATATCACAACCATTCACAGGAGGACAACACACCATGAAAGGAGAGACAATGCAAATACCCAAAAAAGCCACAACTAACAACCCCATCCACTCTATCACACAACAAAGGCTCATCTCAAACTCTACAACAATCCAAAACTCTCCTCTCGCCTCCTCCTCCTCCGGCTCCACAACAATGAGCCCCGACTGGTGGTTGGAATGGTCCTTAAATGCTCCCTGGGCCTGTGCGTTGATTGGCTGGCAGTTGACCAGGGAATTGGTGGGTGGAACCCTAACTCGAAAATCCAGCTGATGTTTCAGGCCACCGTGGGTTCATATAAATAACTTTATATCGTCACCTTCCTAAAATATTGCCAAAAAAAAATAGCAAAATTTACTTTTTTTTTGCCTCAATCATCGTGTCATGATTCTGGCCACCAGTGATAAAATCAGATCGGTTGATGAATGAAATCACATGACTTACGTGTAAGTTTACATGGTAATTGCACCGAGGAATTATTCTGGGTGAGATTTTTACTTTTTATTGAAAGCTACCTCTGACATCGTGGCATTACAATACATGTTTATTGTAAAATAAAGAAATTCATGTTTTTTTTATTCAGATATATAAATTAGAATGTATAAATTGCTCTATTAGTCAATTAATGTGGAAAAAAATCGAAAATCGACTCGAACTGATTTGGCAAAACAAATTGTTAGATTTATCGATGCGTCGTAAAGATCAAGATTAATCTAAAAAATACTTTTTCTCCCTCTGCAGGGTGTGCTGCGCACAGCGGACACCATCCGGCGCTTCCAGGGCGTGGCCGCGCCCGCTGGCCAGGCCTCGCCCCTGCTGCAGTATTTCGGGGTGCTGCTGGACCAGGGCCAGCTGAACGCGCTGGAGGCGGTGGAGCTGTGCAGGCCCGTCCTGCAGCAGGGCCGCAAGCAGCTGCTGGAGAAGTGGCTCAAGTCCGACAAGGTACCACACACACACACACACACACACACAAATATGCACTGCCTTGAAAAAGTATTCACGTCCCTGGATATTTCTCACATTTCAACACCTTACAACCACAACCTTACATGTTTTTATTAAGATTTAATGTGATGGACCAACACAAAGAAGCACATAATTCATGGTTTTCTCATTTTTAAGTAAATAAAACCTGAAGTGATGTGTGCTGTGCATACCTCCAAGTAAAATCCAGTGCAATCATCCATGGCGTGCCATCACATAACATGTCAACATAAAACATTTAAGTTTGTGGTTGTGAGGTGCCAAAATGTGGAAAAAGTTCAAGGGGTGCGAATACTTTTTCAAGGCCCTGTACACACCAACACACGGAGCCGCAGTCGGACTGATCCTGATCTAATGATCTTTGCTCTCTGCTGCGACGCAGTTGGAGTGCTCCGAGGAGCTGGGGGACCTGGTGAAGCCCGTGGACGCGACGCTGGCGCTGAGCGTCTACCTGCGAGCCAACGTCCCCGCCAAGGTCATTCAGTGCTTCGCAGAGACCGGCCAGTTCCAGAAGATTGTGCTTTACGCGAAAAAGGTACTCGATGAACAACACAGCCTGCCATTTTATACGTTATGTAATAGTGGTTGAAGCATCTACCACACTTCTACCGGGAAGTGGTGCCAGCGTGGCTAGGGAGCAGTGGTGGGGCCTAGCGGTTAAGGAAGCGGCCACGTAATCAGGAGGTTGCCGGTTCGAATCCCGATCCGCCAAGGTGCCACTGAGCAAAGCACCGTCCCCACACACTGCTCCCCGGGCGCCTGTCATGGCTGCCCACTGCTCACTCAGGGTGATGGTTAAATACAGAGGACAAATTTTACTGTGTGCACCATGTGCTGTGCTGCTTCACTTTATCACTTTATTATAGAAACCTCCTTAATAAAGTGTCTCCCTGCAGATGGCCTACACCCCGGACTGGATCGCGCTGTTGCGGAGCGTGATGAGGGCTGGGCCAGATCAGGGCCTGCAGTTTGCTCAGATGCTCGTGCAGGAGGCGGAACCGGTGGCCAGCGTTGACCAGGCACGTGCACCAAGCCGTAGGAGTGGAGGGGTGGCCCGAGGGTTAGCCATCACGCAAAGTCGCAGATGCAGGAAGAGGAAATGGGATCCGGGTCAAAGGTCGTTCCGGGGCGCACGGACCAATAGAAAAAACACACAGTGTCAGTCGCAGTCGGAACCAGAAACTAAACCAGAGGGAGGATGTTAGAGAAAATTGGTCTGGGAAAACACTGCAGAGATGTGACAGATACACAGACACACATACATAATACACACAAATACACAAAATATTCATACAACACAGTTTATTCCCAAGTTTCTGTGAAGTGACGTTTGTGTGTGGCGCGGTGGCTCTTTTCAGATCGTGGATGTGTTCATGGAGGGCAGCCTGGTCCAGCAGTGCACTTCCTTCCTGCTGGACGCCCTGAAGAGCAACAAACCAGAGGAGGGGCACCTTCAGACGCGTCTTCTGGAGATGAACCTCATCCACGCTCCTCAGGTCAGGGCTGAATACCCTTTCTGTAATCCGTCAAGGGGCGGCTGAAAGATAGATCTCCAGATACGTGCTGTATAGTAATTTACTGTGCAGCAATATCCCAAAGTGCTCAGAATTTATTTCAAGATCTTGGAGATGAGGAGTTCATGCGTCGCCCAGGGCTGACACGACACCTTATTATGGATCAGTCCACGATCAATCCACGCTGAAACCAGTTAGGCAGGATTGATCAGGAATTCTTTCAAATGAATGGGAACACCATTGGTTGTTGGTTTTTTGGACCCTGTCCTCTGTTTTTGTTCTTTGCTTTTCCTTTTCGGCCCTCACGCCAGGTTTTGGTTCCTCGTGTTGTGTTCATAATAAATGCCTTTGTTCCCGATGTCCCTCTTGTAACGTCCCCATGTCTAGGGGTCATAGACAGTGACAAAGCAGCGACAGGCTGGTGTTGGACTTCACCAGGTTTCATACGTTTATTCCATGAAAAACTATTTACAGCGCCCAGTCAGTAAAGTAAAGAGTAATACAAGGTGGCACGAAACATGACGGTAACAGGAGCAACGCCGCCGGTCTCAGCATAGACACCGCCCCCTTCTGGCACGTCCGTAGGCGGGGCCACAACTCACACAGACACGACGGAAGGACGCGTTCTGTACGTGACTGTCCTGCAGGCAAACAGCTGACAGACAAACAAACCCTGCACCTCCGTCCCCCTACAACCCTGAGACGTGTTTGGTGTGTGTGTGTGTGTGTGTGATCCACAGGTTGCAGACGCTATTCTGGGGAACCAGATGTTCACGCACTACGACCGCACACACATCGCCCAGCTGTGTGAGAATGCAGGCCTGCTGCAGAGAGCCCTGGAGCATTTCTCCGACCTGTACGACATCAAACGAGCCATCGTGCACACACATCTGCTCAACCCTGAGGTGTGTGTGTGTGTGTGTGTGTGTGTGTGTGTGTCTGTACTATACATGATGCTAAACAGACTGGAATACCAGATTCATGAGGTTGTCCTAATAAACCAAACGAAACTAACTTCTGTGTCTGTGTGTGTGTGTGTGTGTGTGTGAGTGGGTGTGTTCTTAGATTTTATAGGTTAGAGGGGACCAAATGTCCTCATAAAGATATCAAAACCTTAGAATTTAATACAGTGGCTCTCAGATTTAGTCTTGGAAAAGTCCTTTTAATTTGAGATAGAGACACAGATTTTATATAGTTATAAAAATGTAGTCCACATAAACAAACAGACAAATAAATCAACTTTTCCTGTTGATCTTTTACGGCTGTCGTCTTGTCATGGTTAAAAATTCCTGTAAATTGTGTGTGTTCCAGTGGTTGGTGAACTTCTTCAGCTCCCTCTCGGTGGACGACTCTCTGGAGTGTCTGAGGGCGATGCTGTCCGCCAACCTGAGACAGAACCTGCAGCTCAGCGTCCAGGTGGCCTCCAAGTACCACGAGCAGCTGGGGACCCACGCGCTGCTGGACGTCTTCGAGTCCTTCCGGAGCTACGAGGGTCGGTGCCGCCGCCGAGGCCCCCCGGCCTGCTGACACGTCACCTGACTGCAGATTACCGCCGCCGCGCTTGTGCATTAATGTCCAAGGGGTGCTGAGGCACTTCTCCTCAAATGTTCAGCTCATTCACCCTCCACGGATCAGAGGCTGTGGGGCAACAAATATTTTAATCCGATTGTGTTAATAGCCCGAGGTGACTCAAGTTCAAGAATAATCTAGAATAAGTGACTTCAGAGACCACTAGGAGGCGATATAATACAATTCCAGATTCTGTTGTTTGCCTCACAGTGTGTTGCATGATCGTACATCTTCAATTCATTATAAAATTCATTAGTTTATACATGCACTTTCTCGTGTCATTAGAGTCATAAATGGACATGGCTGGTCTGACCGTCAAACACTCTCCCTTCTTCCTGTCTCAGGTCTGTTTTACTTCCTGGGATCTATAGTAAACTTCAGCCAGGACCCAGACGTCCACTTCAAGTACATCCAGGCCGCGTGCAAAACCGGGCAAATCAAAGAGGTGGAGCGCATCTGCCGAGAGAGCAGCTGCTACGACCCCGAACGGGTGAAGAACTTCCTGAAGGTGCGTGGCGCTCGCGGCCTCCTCCGTGTTGCACGTGTACTTTATTCTTAGACCATTTTTTTTATGTGATCTGTGTGCTTGTGTGTGTTTTCCTGGTCACAGGAAGCCAAGCTGACGGACCAGCTGCCTCTGATCATCGTGTGTGACCGCTTCGACTTCGTCCACGACCTCGTGCTCTACCTGTACCGCAACAGCCTGCAGAAGTACATCGAGATTTATGTGCAGAAGGTAGGCGGCGCGTTCGATAATGCCGCGTTCGGCTGTGTACGTCTAAATAAAGGCGAATATCAGGTTGCTGCGATTTGAATCACGGTTTTTGGTTCATTATATTGCCTGTTTCAATGTGCTGCTGATGGGATTCCAGTGAAAGAAGTACACAACATACTTATATATTTTTTTCTAATTAATTATATGATTATTATATAAATATGATTAAATCGTGCAGACGGCTGGCACTTCGTGGGTTGGTACAGGTGCTGTGGTGGTCGAGGAAACTGAACCGAGCCCCGAGTGGGGCACTGGCGGCAATGACAATAATTTACCTATTGGAGAATGCTGACGAAACCAAACTGCCTCATATGCACTCAGGATTATTGTGTGTGTGTGTGTGTGTGTGTGTGTGTGTGTGTGTGCGTACCTGAGCCCAGGTGAACCCCAGTCGGTTGCCGGTGGTTGTTGGTGGCCTGTTGGATGTGGACTGTTCGGAGGACGTGATAAAGAACCTCATCATGGTGGTCAAGGGCCAGTTCAGCACTGATGACCTGGTGGACGAAGTGGAGAAGAGAAACAGGTGACCATCTGTTCCATAAACTTCACTTTCAGTGGCAGCCTGCTGCACCCACAATGTGGGACGGAGAGGTTCAGAAGGTCTTTTCTTCCAACCGCTGTCAGACTCTATAACAAAGACCTCACAGTTGGCCACACACACACAGACAAAATAACACACACACTGGGACACAAACACACACATCAAATGCACCATGGTAGTTACCAATTGTACAGATGTACCCATTGTACATATGTAGATACCGATTGTACATTGTGTAGATAAATACATATTTATTTTTTGCTACTATTACCTTTGTTCTGTCCACTTTCTGCAAATGACAAATGCAATTTCCCACTTGTGGGACTAATAAAGTTTGATCTTATCTTATCTTATCATTACAGAAGTGCCTGTAGCGTAAATATGAGACTATGTTACACTACAACACATTTACACACATTTTTAAACATTTAAGTATTTGTTTTTATAATCTCCAATTTTTATTGTTATATTTTTTGAAAGAAAAATTCAAACATCTGTGCTATATTGTTTTTTCGTGCATAGTTACGATACTTTTTAATTGTTAAGAAATGAATGTAGCATTAAAGTAAAGATCATGACATAATTATTAAATACATTAAAAATCAATTAGATAAGGTTTAGAGAAGTTATATTCAATAAATGCAGACGTCATTCATCTTTTTTTTTTTTTTTTTTTAAACCCTGGCCCCTCCCTTAGACTGAAGCTCCTCCTCCCGTGGCTGGAGTCCCGAGTGAACGAGGGCTGCGAGGAAGCGGCTACCCACAATGCCGTGGCCAAGATCTACATCGACAGCAACAACAACCCGGAGCGCTTCCTGCGGGAGAACGGCCATTACGACAGCCCGGTGGTGGGCCGCTACTGCGAGAAGAGAGACCCCCACCTGGCCTTCGTGGCGTACGAGAGGGGCAAGTGTGACGGGGAACTCATCAAGGTGAGCCCAAAATTAGCCTTTCTTGGTGTGAGAGGTTAGGTATGCGCTATAGGAAGGACAGAAAACATGACTTTTTGTATTTGGTATAGACATAACAAAAATAATTAAAAAAAAAAATCAGATTAGATAAATACTAGGCCTTTATAAATATTTCTTCATCTTTAAAATATCGTTGTCATTTGTTCATGAGGCATAAATGGTTCTAGGTGTGCAACGAGAACTCGCTCTTCAAAAGCGAAGCTCGCTATCTGGTACGGCGGAAAGACGCGGAACTCTGGGCCTCCGTGTTGGACGAGGAGAACCCCTTCAGGCGGCCGCTGGTGGACCAGGTACGGGCGGAGCTGCTCCGCTTTCAGAGGGCTTTGGGGTGGACTGAGGACGTGTGAAGCAGAGAAGGGAGCTTGAAACTCTCACACAGGTGGTGCAGACGGCGCTCCCCGAGACGCAGGACCCGGAGGAGGTGTCCGTCACGGTCAAGGCCTTCATGACGGCCGACCTGCCCAACGAGCTGATCGAGCTGCTGGAGAAGATCGTGCTGGACAACTCTGTCTTCAGTGAGCACAGGTCAGAGGCGCGCGTCCGTACGCTTGCCCCCGGCAAACGTGCGCGGCATCGGTCTCATTGTTCCGCCTGCAAAAAAACACCCCAGGAACCTGCAGAACCTACTGATCCTGACGGCCATCAAAGCCGACCGCACGCGCGTGATGGAGTACATCGACCGCCTGGACAACTACGACGCGCCAGACATCGCCAACATCGCCATCAGCAACCAGCTGTACGAGGAGGCCTTCACCATCTTCAAGAAGTTTGACGTCAACACGTCGGCCATACAGGTCGGAAACTGCCCTTTAATTCAGCCGTTTGATCCACAAACGGCGTTTTTGACCCAGATTTTCAGTTCTGGTTCGCTTTCATTTCCTTTTGGTCAAATAACAAGTGGAATAAATGTTGTGGAACGTGTGTCGCGTCTCAGGTGCTGATTGAGCAGATCGGGAACCTGGACCGCGCGTACGAGTTCGCGGAGCAGTGCGGGGAGCCGGCGGTGTGGAGCCAGCTGGCCCGGGCGCAGCTGCAGAGGGACCTGGTCAAGGAGGCCATCGACTCCTACATCCGGGCTGATGACCCCACCGCGTACATGGAGGTGGTCGGCGCCGCGGGCAGGACCGGTAAAGGTCTTCAACGTCTGAAGAAAGCTCCACCTAGTGGCGCTTCCTCATGTGACACTTTCTACTTGTTCACTAAATGGGCAGTGGTGGGGCCTAGCGGTTACGGAAGCGGCCCCCTAATCAGAAGGTTGCCGGTTCGAATCCCGATCCGCCGAGGTGCCACTGAGCAAAGCACCGTCCCCACACGCTGCTCCCCGGGCGCCTGTCATGGCTGCCCACTGCTCACCAAGGGTGATGGGTTAAATGCAGAGGACAAATTTCACTGTGTGCACCGTGTGCTGTGCTGCAAGTGACTTCACTTCACTTTGTTTATTGCTTTGTTAAATACTCCAAAACACAGTGTGTAATTCATAATTAGTTTATGTGTTCGGTCGTTTCCTACAAACTACATTATATAGTGAAGAATAAGTTTTCATATAAGTTTTAAGCATATAAGTTTTCATAACCCTTGGCTGGCCAATGTACTTGTGCGTATTACACACACTCCATACCTTTTTTCATCATGTAGGAACCTAAACGGTCCTGATGGTGTGTGTTGGCAGATAACTGGGAGGAGCTGGTGAAGTTCTTGCAGATGGCACGCCGGAAGTCAAGGGATTCGTACGTCGACACGGAGTTCGTCTTCGCTCTAGCCAAAACCAACCGGCTGGCCGAGCTGGAGGACTTCCTGGGCGGCCCCAACAACGGCCACACACAGCAGGTCTTTCAAAGGCTCGCCCGCACCCACACGCAGCCCATATGCAGTACTGGTGTGAGATGGGAGGTCCCAGGTCCATGACGTTTCACGTGTTAATGAAGACCCCCACTTTATCTCCTCCCCCTCATAAACGAGGAGCGTCGCCAGGAGGCCCGAGATGGCAAGACAGGAAATAATGTTGTGTTGTACATCCCATGGTGTAGGATCCCTAGTGGCCGGTTGGGTGTATTGCAGTTTACCCAATATGTCATGATTAAGGGCGAGAAGGAAGGTTTAAGGCTGCTTATAACCTCGTTTTATGGACTTTTTTTTTTTGGTCTGTGCAGGTCGGGGACCGTTGTTTTGACGAGGCCATGTACGAGGCGGCGAAGCTGCTCTACAACAGCGTGTCCAACTTCGCCCGCCTGGCCTCCACGCTGGTGCGCCTGGGAGAGTTCCAGGCGGCCGTGGACAGCGGCCGCAAAGCCAACTCCACCCGCACCTGGAAGGAGGTGAGCTGTGACTGGCCAGTTGTCCTGTCCCGTGATTGGCCGCCGGGTACCATCCAGTGTGTTGTTGTTCAGGTGTGCTTCGCGTGCGTAGAGGGGGAGGAGTTTAGGCTGGCCCAAATCTGCGGCCTACACATCGTCACCCACGCGGACGAGTTGGAGGAGCTCATCAGCTACTATCAGGTACGCACGCGCGTGCCGCAGCTCTTCCCGGGGCGAGCTGGTCCTTGACGCCCCCGTCTTGTCCTCAGGACCGTGGCTACTTTGAAGAGCTGATCGCGCTGCTGGAGGCGGCCCTGGGTTTGGAGCGCGCTCACATGGGCATGTTCACCGAACTGGCCATCCTCTACTCCAAATACAAGCCGCAGAAGATGAGGGAGCACCTGGAGCTCTTCTGGTCCAGAGTCAACATCCCCAAGGTCCACAGGCATCTCATTTCATTTTTAGCTCATTAATTACACTTTTAGACATAACTGTGATGAGTTCTTAATGCTCAAGTTTGCTATAATGTTTACAACTATTACAGAGACAAGTGTGTGAATAAATTAATTGTAAAAATTAACAGTAAAAAAATGTTTATTGATTTTTCCCAAAAGTGGATGTGTTAGCCAAACAGTTGGGTTGATTGTACATTTGTACATTTACAGTATTTACCAGACGCGCTTATCCAGAGTGACTTACAATCAGTAGTTACAGGGACAGTCCCCCCCCCCCTTGAGAGACTCAGGGTTAAGCGTCTTGCTCAGGGACACGATGGTAGTAAGTGGGATTTGAACCTGGGTCTTCTGGTTCATAGGCGAGTGTGTTACCCACTAGGCTACTACCACCCATAGTTTGTGTTTGACAGGTGATTGATTGACGCTTGTGTGTGTTAACTGTCACGACGGCGAGCTGACAGGGGAAGGAGGCGCAGAGACAAGGATTTATTAGTAACAATAAAGGAACACAAATAAACAAGGCACAATGGCCGAAAAGGGAAATAAAGGGGATCAACATAAACTAGCCCCCAGGCATGTGGCGGTTGCCAGAACTCAAAAGGTTGCCAGATACAGAACTTCTTAACACAACTCAAACGGGTGCAGGGTCCACTAAGAGTTCACCAAACTGAGTTCACTAAGATGTCGCCACTGCAGAAGGGGCGGAGTCACAGACTTTTAACAGCTGTCCGAATTGGCTTAAGCTGTAGCGATCACCTGAAGCCAATCCCGGCATTAACAGTAATTACTGCATTAATTAATGCAGCAATTAACGCAGACATGTTACAGCCATATATTTTACGTGATTGACAGGTGTAGCTTTGCATAATGAAAAAAAAACATAAAAATTATATGACTTATATATGTGGGTACTATGCGGTGTGATATGCGCTGTAGACCTACTTTGACTCATGCATTTTATGGTGCTTTGAAATATGAAACTTGTCCTGACTGGCCTGTGATTGGTCAGGTGCTGCGTGCCGCAGAGGCAGCCCACTTGTGGGCGGAGCTCGTGTTCCTGTATGATAAGTATGAAGAGTACGACAACGCCGTCCTGACCATGATCATGCACCCCAGTGATGCATGGAGGGAGGGGCCTTTTAAAGAGATCATAGCCAAGGTAACACACACACACACACACACACACAACATGTTACACATCCACCCGTGTCATATGATTTATGTGTGTGTGTGTGTTTGACACAGGTGGCGAACTTGGAGCTCTACTACAAATCCCTGCAGTTTTATTTGGACTATAAACCTTTGTTGCTTAACGACCTCCTGAGTGTCCTAGCGCCACGCCTTGACCACACCCGAGCAGTCAGCTTCTTCACAAAGGTGCGGCAGACACACACATGCAACAGTTACCACGCCTACCCAGTGACAATTCCTCCTGCACTTCGCTCAGTGTGACCTTTGACTTTCCCCCGGTGACCTTTGACCCCAGACTCTGTGGGTGTTGCGCTCTTCTCTCAGGTGAAGGAGCTTCAGCTCGCGAGGCCGTACCTGCGCTCCGTACAGAACCACAACAACCGAGCCGTCAACGAGGCGTTAAACACGCTGCTGATGCAGGAGGAGGACTACCAGGTTCATTCACATGCAGAGTCACGTTATTTTTCTTCGAATTCTCGTCGACCCCTTCAGTATATATGTGTGTATAGTATATATAAATATGCAGTTTGTGTCACTGCTCAGGGGTTGCGGGCCTCCATAGATGCATACGACAACTTCGACAGCATGGTACTGGCGCAGATGCTGGAGAAGCACGAGCTGGTAGAGTTCCGGCGCATTGCTGCGTACTTATATAAAAGCAACGGACGCTGGGCACAAAGCGTGGAGCTCTGCAAGAAGGACAAACTCTACAAGGTACCAGCACTCAGTGATGAACATTACACATTCACATACTTTTCGAAAGACTATGTTTCAGCCAGTCACCTGGTTTTTATATATCCGGAGAAAGTAGACAAATCATAGATCTTCATTTGGTCACATTGACATTAAAGTTTTATATATACTGTACTGGGTTGGGGTCGAATGGTGGAATCTGGTGAAAAGTTTGTAAATGTGTTACTGATGTTTGTGTAGGACGAGATGCAGTACTGGGTTGGGGTTGAATGGTGGAATCTGGTGGAAAGTTTGTAAATGTGCTACTGATGTTTGTGAAGGACGCAATGCAGTTCTAGGTTGGGGTTGAATGGTGGAATCTGGTGGAAAGTTTGTAAATGTGCTACTGATGTTTGTGTAGGACGAGATGCAGTACTGGGTTGGGGTTGAATGGTGGAATCTGGTGGAATGTTGGTAAATGTGTTACTGATGTTTGCGTAGGACGTGATGCAGTTCAGGGTTGGGGTTGAATGGTGGAATGTGGTGGAAAGTTTGTAAATGTGTTACTGATGTTTGCGTAGGACGAGATGCAGTACTGGGTTGGGGTTGAATGGTGGAATCTGGTGGAAAGTTTGTAAATGTGCTACTGATGTTTGTGTAGGACGCGATGCAATACTGGGTTGGGGTTGAATGGTGGAATCTGGTGGAAAGTTTGTAAATGTGCTACTGATGTTTGTGTAGGACGAGATGCAGTACTGGGTTGGGGTTGAATGGTGGAATCTGGTGGAAAGTTTGTAAATGTGCTACTGATGTTTGTGTAGGATGCGATGCAATACTGGGTTGGGGTTGAATGGTGGAATCTGGTGGAAAGTTTGTAAATGTGCTACTGATGTTTGTGTAGGACGAGATGCAGTACTGGGTTGGGGTTGAATGGTGGAATCTGGTGGAAAGTTTGTAAATGTGTTACTGATGTTTGTGTAGGACGCGATGCATTTCTAGGTTGGGGTTGAATGGGGGAATCTGGTGGAACGTTTGTAAATGTGCTACTGATGTTTGTGTAGGACGAGATGCAGTACTGGGTTGGGGTTGAATGGTGGAATCTGGTGGAACGTTTGTAAATGTGTTACTGATGTTTGTGTAGGACGTGATGCAGTTCTGGGTTGGGGTTGAATGGTGGAATCTGGTGGAAAGTTTGTAAATGTGCTACTGATGTTTGTGTAGGACGCGATGCAGTTCTGGGTTGGGGTTGAGTGGTGGAATCTGGTGGAAAGTTTGTAAATGTGCTACTGATGTTTGTGTAGGACGCGATGCAGTTCTGGGTTGGGGTTGAGTGGTGGAATCTGGTGGAAAGTTTGTAAATGTGTTACTGATGTTTGTGTAGGACGAGATGCAGTACTGGGTTGGGGTTGAATGGTGGAATCTGGTGGAACGTTTGTAAATGTGCTACTGATGTTTGTGTAGGACGAGATGCAGTACTGGGTTGGGGTTGAATGGTGGAATCTGGTGGAAAGTTTGTAAATGTGTTACTGATGTTTGTGTAGGACGCGATGCATTTCTAGGTTGGGGTTGAATGGGGGAATCTGGTGGAACGTTTGTAAATGTGTTACTGATGTTTGTGTAGGACGAGATGCAGTTCTGGGTTGGGGTTGAATGGTGGAATCTGGTGGAAAGTTTGTAAATGTGTTACTGATGTTTGTGTAGGATGCGATGCAGTTCTGGGTTGGGGTTGAATGGTGTAATCTGGTGTAAAGTTTGTAAATGTGTTACTGATGTTTGTGTAGGACGAGATGCAGTTCTGGGTTGGGGTTGAATGGTGTAATCTGGTGGAAAGTTTTTAAATGTGCTACTGATGTTTGTGTAGGACGAGATGCAGTTCTGGGTTGGGGTTGAATGGTGTAATCTGGTGGAAAGTTTTTAAATGTGCTACTGATGTTTGTGTAGGACGAGATGCAGTTCTGGGTTGGGGTTGAATGGTGTAATCTGGTGGAAAGTTTTTAAATGTGCTACTGATGTTTGTGTAGGATGCGATGCAATACGCCGCCGAGTCACAGGACTCTGACCTGGCCGAGTCCCTGCTGCAGTGGTTTCTGGGAGAGGGCCATAAGGAATGCTTCGCCGCCTGCCTTTTCTCCTGCTACTCCCTGCTCCATCCAGACCTGGTGCTGGAGCTGGCATGGAGGCACAACATCACCGACTTCACCATGCCCTATTTCATCCAGGTCATGAGGGAGTATCTCACCAAGGTCAGTTCATTAGAGCCACAGATCACCAGTTCCCCATTCATCAGTGACAAAAGATCCAACGCAGGTCAGAGTCAGACCACACCTGTATGCAGGATACTGTGATACAGTTCTAACAGTCTATCAAAAAGGAAGAAATATATCATTCAAACTCTCTAAAATTTACACGAGATGTAAGTAAAGTTTTCTTCATTTATATGTGCGTATGATGCATATGATGAGCAGCCATCATCAGCCTTCTTCTGGTGAGAAACTGACCATTGATGATTGGCTAGAAGTGGATACATTGGATAGGTGTATATCTGTATTAAAATGGCTTGTTAATCAGTGTCTGGCTAGTATAATTACTAGAATCTACTGATTTTTACTAAGCGAATGTGCGTTGGGGTTTGATTGACCTGTGGATTCTCTTACAGGTGGATGGGTTAGCGCAGCAGGTGACGGTCTCTGGTCCTTTTCTTTCTCTCTTTTATGCCTGCGTTTGTTGCCATAGCGATGCAGTAGAGGGTGTAGCATGTGCAGCCGCCATAGCCACGCGTCCTTCCAGAGAGCCGACGATGCTCCGGGCCCGGGTCCGCCATGATGGGCGGGGTTTCAAGGTCTGGACTGCAAATGGCTCTCTTGAAGGAAAGCTGGCCGGTCCGGGGTTAGAGAAAAGCTTAACTGACACGCCCAGTTTCCTGAGATTTCCCACACACTCCTAACTGCTCCTTAACACAATGACAATGCACTAGTATTATTGTTATTATTGCGAATTTAGTTACACATTTATAAAAAATATATAATGCATTTTTGTGAAATCTGCAAACCAGTGATTACTATAACTATGACTAAATCCTGCCTGTGTGTGTAACTATATTAATGTGTGTCTTGTTGTTTCTTAGATTTTTTTTGTTTTTAGGATACGCTGTGATGTGTGCTCAGTGACCTTATAGATAATTAACTTGTGAAAACAGAAACTTCCAACTCCACCATCCCCGCATTCATTTAACTTTTTCCCAAGTGCATATTGATATATGACAAAAAAAATACAATTTCAAACATGCATTCAAACCAAAAAAGTTGCACCTTGGATTTTAAAACGAAACATACTTTTCAATGTCTCTCATAGGACTTATACTCATTTATACTACCAGTCAAATATTCTTGTCCATCTCATTTATGGAGACTATAATGGTTATATTGATTTAGATTGACTGAATATTTATAATGTTTTGTGTAAATTGTGGTAAACAGTGTAAGGAAACATTAATGGACTCTCAGTCACATGATTCCATCCATGTGACCGGGAGCTACACGAAGATGAGTTAACGTGACTCCTATAAATTGGCAAGATGGCCACTGCCAGCCGCTCAGTCATTGATTGGCTTGACTCGGCTCCTTCTCCACCTCAACCAAGTAAGATTGATCCTGTTCATCTCCTCACCTCTCAACTCTCCCCCTTCATCCTGTCCCCTCCCCAATTCAACCTAAAACGCGAACAACAACATCCGTGTGGTGTTGCGGCTCACGCCGGCTCTCGTTCGCATGTTAAACCGGAGGAAACTCACCTGCCTCCTCGTGTCCAATCTCACCGGGGTTCCTCGTTTCTTCCCACACGCGCTCACGTTCTGGTCCCGCACCGGTACCGTGACACACAAAATGAGTCATTTTGAGGCTGGGCGAGGTGACAGCAGGTCCTGTGTCAGTATCCTGGGGAGAAGGGCTGTCACGCTGGGACGTGATTGGCTGTCGGAGGAGGTTAGGGAGAAGCATCAGGCCACCACCAGTTGTGAAGTGCGGGTCGCTTGACTGCCGGGGCAGTGCTGTTGTGATGGAGGCGTCAGACTGACGGGCAGACCTGGCTTTTAACTCTGGCTTTGACCTCTGACCTCTGTCTTTCTCAACCTACGATAGGTGGATAAACTGGAGGAGTCTGAGAAACAAAGAGCCACTAAGGAGGAAGTGCCAGAAGACTCACCTTTAGTGTATGGTGAGCACACTCTCTTATTAATATGTTGTTGTTTTTTTGTGGTAGGACTGGGTTTAGGCTAAAATTCTTGTTACCTAGAGGTAACTAGACATTTACAATATAATATGTTAAATATTTTGTAACTTATGTCTTCATAAGGACGTGTGTATATTGATTTGTATGAATGCATCTTCCTGTTACTTCAATTTCTGAATTATGATTTAAGCTTTAAACATTTGTGTGTGTGTATGCTTGCGTGTGTGTGTGTGTGTGTGTGATTGCAGGTCAGCAACTGATGTTGACCTCGGGTCCCACCCATGTGCCCCCCCAGCCCGGTTACCCCGGCTACGGCTATGCTGCTCCTGGTTATGCCGCACCGGGCTACGGGTTCAACATTCAGCCTTAACCATCGACCCCCAAGCCCCTACCCCCCTCTGTGCTGTGAATTCTGGGAAACGTATGCCTGCGAGATACCTCTAGATCAGCAAACCCCGCACACTGCACAGCATGAGTATCGTTACAGACGCGCAAGAGGCCGTTGTAGTATTTATCTGACTTTATTTTCTGTATTTGGTCACTGTTACACTGGGGCACGGAGCCCCTCAGCAGCTTTTTAAGAAATACATTATATTTTTAGATGAATTAAATGAGTATGCTTAATCTAGCACTGAGCAGTAGGACGGCTGTATTGGCAGAGGGACGCATGCCTGAACCCGCGGAGAAGACGAAGAAGAAGAAGAACCCTGTACGCCGCGCTCTACCCGCCCGCCTGCTTCACTCCTCTGTCTGTGCAATAGAACTCTTTCCTGCTCTTGTCAGAATAACCGGGCCGCGAAGCGCTCAGAAGGTGAACCGCGGGCCGGGAAGGGGGTCACGCTTTGTTTACAGCGACGCCGAGGGACGTCCAGTGCAATCACAGTGTGCGTCTGCCAATGAGCGCCACTGAATCTCCTCTCCGAAGTCGGACTCCAGCAAGCAAGGGACCTGCGGTGCTGTAAAAGCGAAGAAGATATATTTGGGATTTCTACCTGCCTGTAATCACCTCTGTGTCAGGATTTCGAAAGTCAATCATACGTGATAGATTTAGCAGAATGCATAATTGAAGATATTTAGTCTAATTTCAGTGTCACAATAAGCCATATGTGCTGTCCGCAGTTTGCCATTGTAGTAAACGAAGCGTATTAATTTTATAGAAAAGAAAGTCGTTCAGAAGAAATCTATTTAAAAACGAGAACGCAGAGCTGGCAGCAGCCGTTTTGGGTTGTGAGACTCGGCGAGGAGGACAGACTCACACAGTCCCACACGTCCCTGGACCTCCTGCCTGCCGGAGGTCTGCGCTCAGACAGAAGAATAAAGTTTACACGTACATCACTGAACACAGGGTGTGTGTGCATCTGTTTTCACCCCTACTTTAATGTGGAAAAGGGAACTGGCCACACACACACACACACAAGAGCAGGGAGAGTTTTAACAGATCCAAGGCCAGCAGAGATGCTTTAGTTCATATCCAGACTCACTGAAACATTTTGGATCTGCAGTCAGGGCCACGGGTCGTTGAAAGTGGGACCCGTTCGACCACATTATAGCCCCAGGAAAAGTGCATATTCAGCTGAATGATGATCGTGTGTGATGCATGATGCCAGGCACCATTGAAAAAAGGTCACATTGCTGGAGTTCACATGCAGCACCTTACAAACCACTGATTATCCAGAGCGCTTTACAATCAGTACTTACAGGGACAGTCCCCCCAGGAGACACTCAGGGTTAAGTGTCTTGTTTAGGGACACAATGGTAGTAAGTGGGGCCACCCGGCAGATGGGGCCTTATTCATTATCAGTTCCTGGCAGCGTCTGTAAGAACACTTCTGATTAGCTCTTGCTTTATTATGGCTGTTCAATTCATAAATACTAGTAGATCAAACACACAAAAAACATAATCTCATGGCAAAGGTCATTTGTCAAATCTTCATATTTGCAATATTCATGCAATCCAAATTATTATGCACAAGCACTTAAGAAAAGAATGAAAGAAATCAACACATTAGTTGGTAAACACCTTAAATATGTTGTATGGATATTGTGCGGCCATAAATCATGGCTCAGCGCTGCAGGAACTGCATGTACTAATAAAACCACCAGAAGGAGCCTTCATTTTTCAACTCTTAGTTGTACCAGACGTTTGAGAAAGGGTCGTAGTTTCGCCGTGGTTTCACGGGAAAGAGAATAACTTCAAATTCGACTGATGGTTATAAATAAACGATTGAACCATTGAAATAAAATTAATCATCAGTCTGCTGCTTTAAAAAAGTAAAGACTGTCTAGATCGCCAGTGGAATCCAGATGTGCGCGTCCCTGTCGCCTTAAAACCGGCTATAAACTCGAGGTAGAGGGGGGGAGAGAGAGAGAGAGAGAGAGAGAGAGGGAGGGGCCCCGCCCTGTCTGTAAAAAGGGGCGTGGCCGGCGCCGATGCGCGTCTGGGCGTCGCCTGCGTCTGGCTCCGCGCTCTCAAACAACAGCGTGAAACCACGTCACCAACAGACGCGGTGATCCTAAAATATATATATACATATGTCTATTTATGTGTATATATATATATATATGTAGGTGTATATATAAGAACAGAGAGTCGCCGACGCCCCGCCCACCCGTCTCGGGAGCGCGCGCGCACAATCCGCCACTTTCCGTCCTCGTCACTTTCCGTCAACTTCACCATGTCCGAGCGGAGCGTCCAGCCGCCCCGAGTCCTGGCCGCCGCGGCCGCCGGAGGGAGAGCCGCGCAGACCCACCCGGGCAAGGGCATCCTAGCAGGTGAGCGCCGCCAACCTGCTGCTGCTGCTGCTGGACGCGTGTGGAGAGTTGTCCTCTCCATCCGTCCGTCCCCCTCTCCGCGGTCCAAAACTCCGGGGCCAGAACCAGGAGGCTGCGAAACAGCACAAATCTCTAATTTATGTGGAAAGTCTGGGGGGAAAAAGCAGGATGCTGTTCAAACGAGTAGAGCCACGTTGAAAACTGTTACTCATCAGAAAGGTACTCTTCTTCTACTGATTCTGCCAATTGTGGAGGCAATTGTCGTGCTTAGGGAACATTTTTCTGTCTCTGCAGCTGCTTGTTCGCCAACACGGACGTGAAATTGGACAGAAACTGGACATTTCCAACTTTGTGGAAATGTGCAGAGTAATAGTTCCATCTTTTGAGCCTGTAGCCGGTACGTGTTGGAGACACAATGTCTGCTGGACCCCTCCATCTTGGAGAAATATTGGGTCTCAGTCTAATTGGTCTAAATTCAGCCTAATACGGAGATAGCACGGGTGACGTGTCCCCGGAGCGTCCCTGTTCTCAGCAAGGCCTTCGTTAGTTAATTAAGTACATTTCGGTATTATTGTCCCTCTGTGTCGTGACGAGGGGACGCTGCAGTGGTCTCTCCAGGCCGGGCGGAGGATGCTTCAGGGAAATCCTGCCCAGGCAGCGGGGGTCATAAGAAAGGTCGTAACTGATCGTCTGATCACCAAACGCTCAGTCTTACGGTACATTCGTAATACCATATATATTATATTATGCCCATTATGCATGATGTACCCTACACTTAATGCCACGTGTCACTGTGAATTGGATATTTAAAAATTATTCACCACTTTTGTGAATAAACGGGATGAGACGATCAGTGCATAGTAATGTTTCATGTAAAGTCGTGCGTTATCATTGCGGAGGAATCCAGTGTAGATGTGAGAAGGTTTCTGTTGAGAAACGGCATGTAAGGAAGCAGAATTTTTTATTTTATTCCATTAGCTGTGCAGCACTTTATAAATAATGTTGTAGCTGTGAGTTTTTACAGCTATTTAACTCGGAACCCGCGTGTCCTCCACGCTGTGGGCAGATGGCCGGTCCCTTCAGACAAATCACAGGCAGAAGTCCCATCGCTTGCGCTTCTTGACTCGGCTCGGCTGAAAGCCACGCCCTTCTCAGGACGGAGGGGCGTAACCGGCTCAGACCGAGACCCTGAGCGTTAATGCAGGCTGACAGAATTTCAGGCTCAATATCTTAATTACCAGTCAGGTCACAGGGGTGGCACTTCTGTCCCTGCAGCCCACTGATCAGCTAAGTGCGTTTTACGTAACGACATTAGGGAGGCTGGAGTCTCGCACACACACACACACACACACACACACACACACACACACACACACAGCGGCTTCATCGTGGGTGATGTTCTCTAAAAACCTTCGCTGTTATCTACATCACAACGCATCTATAACACAGCAGTGTCAAAATTGTGACGATGATGATGACGATGATGACGATGCGAATGTACACGAACTGTTTTTTTCAGTTGATGGACCCCCCAATTTTTTTATTTTAAGAGACTGTAAAAAATGTTCTTCTGCTTCGTCCCACGATGCTGTTCATCGGGAAGCAGGAAGTCGCTCTGATGATGCCCGACCCTGACTGTGTCTGGCTCCACGTGCTTCGTCCTTTCAGCCCGAATCCCTCTTTCCTTCTTCCTCTCGCTCTGTAAGAAGCTCTGTCTCTTGCAGGCTTCTTTTTTAACTCCGGCCCCGTGAGAACAATCCCCCGATTCTTTAGCGTCTTTACAGACGCAGGAAGGTCTGACATTTTTCCTGGTCCCTATGGAAAAAAAAAAAGCTGAAATCACAGGAAACCATTTGAAATACTCGAAACGAACGTAACTGCGTGGTTGTGGATATTTTAGAGTTTGTAGTAAAGGCTGCTGGGGGGCATCAGCCACAAATTATTCCCAAAAAGCTGCTGAATCAGCCGTCCACTCAGATGTACAGTGTGTACGAAACGATCAACAACCAGTCCGAGTTGCGTCTGAATCAACGTTTTGAAAGA
Organism: Denticeps clupeoides; assembly: GCF_900700375.1. Classification (NCBI taxonomy): domain Eukaryota; kingdom Metazoa; phylum Chordata; class Actinopteri; order Clupeiformes; family Denticipitidae; genus Denticeps; species Denticeps clupeoides. Next base: position 21,051,994 of record NC_041717.1, read on the forward strand.
TCAGCACGTTTTTCAGTATTTTTGTGTATGTGTGGAGTCATCACCACGCCGTCCTCACAACTACATAAATATGAAGGTGGTGTAAGGTAGGTGGTGTGTATTTTTATTGCTAGACAGGTGGGTTTCTTTTTACACACACACACACACACACACACACACACACAGAATGAGAAATATGCCTCATTAAACAAATTGGCCTGGTGTGTGAGACACACGTGCTGTCCAAACATAAACAACATCTGACGGGACGTCAGGAGACACAATTAAACCTCCTCAGATCCTCGGCCAGGAGACAGAGATGGAGGGATGGAGAGATGGAGGACGGAGAGGAAGAACCGCGGTTAATTAATTTGCGAGTAATAGACTACATCAATTTACTCTCTGCTGATTTTCTGGCCAAATCAACGTGAAGGAAGCGTAAAAAAAAAAAAAAAACGTGACAGATGAGAGCTGTGACGGAGTGGTAATTAACTCCAGTATAGTGTGTGTGTGTGAGTGTGTGTGTGTGTGTGTGTAATAGAAAGAGAGAGCGATCCCATTGCAGGTATCTTTGCAGGCTATTAGTTTCGAATATAAAACATCTCACAGCCGTGGGCGGCGAATCAGCTGCTTTTCTGCTTCTTGAGTGACGTTCTGAATCTAAATCAAAAGCAGCATGTACCGTATTCGCATTAAAAGAAAAGGTGTCATGTCGCAGCTTCATTACAAAATGGATTAAATGCAGAATTCCTCTTCTGAACTCTACGCCCGTCGCTGCAGTCATCTTCCCCTCTATCCTGACTAGTCTCCCAGTTCCTGCGGCTGAAGAACATCCCCACGGCATGATGCTGCCACCACCATGCTTCACTGTAGGGATGGTATTGGCCTGGTGGTGAGTGGTGCCTGGTTTCCTCATAACGTAGTCATACCAAAGACCAGAGAATTTTGATTCTCGTGGTCTGAGAGTCTTTCAGCTGCCTTTCGGCAAACTCCAGACAGGCTGCCATGTGCCTTTTAGTAAGGAGTGGCTTCCATCTGGCCTCTCTACCATATTGGACTGATTAGTGGATTGCTGTGGAGATGTTTGTCTTTCTAGAAGGTTCTCCACTGTCCACAGAGAACCTCTGACAGAGTGAACATTGTGTCCTTGGTCACCTTCCTGACTAAGGCCCTTCTTCCCCGATCACTCAGTTTAGGTGGCTGGCCCTGGTGGTTTTGAACTTCTTCCACTAATGGATGATGGAGGCAACTGTGATCATTCGGACCTTCAAAACAGCAGAAATGTTTCTGTGAATTCTCTGGATTTGCCCCTCAAGACGATCCTGTCTTGGAGGTCAACAGACAATTCTTTTGACATCATGCTTGGTTTGTGCTCAGACATGCCTTATATAGATGGTGTGTGCTTTCCCAATCAGGTCCAATCAACTGTTTTTTCCACAGGTGGACTCCAATTAAGCTGCAGAAACATCTCAAGGATGATCAGAGGAAACAGGAGCCACCTGAGCTTCATTCACTCTCTAGCTTCAAGTAAACTTATGAGTGAAAAAAATGTGGGAAAGTACACTACACTGTACGTAGGAGTAGATACACAAAAAAAAATACACAATATACACAAGCCACAAGCTGGTCTGCAACCACCAATAAATAGCAGTGACATCAGTTCAGTTGGCTACTTGGTTGGTGTCTGTTAGGACCTTAAGTTTCACGAATCAGCACCAGAGATGGTTATTAAAAATGTCAGGATCCGTGATGGCAGGACTGACGAACGTGGCGATGTAGTGATAAATAAACATGAACAGGAGTGACCAATAAAAAGAGAAAAAGACACAACAAGGAAACATTTATACACAGAATAAGAGGAGAACAGAATCAGGAAATCAGGAACATATCAGCCATGCCAGCACTGGAGACGATTATTTAAAAATGTGGGAATCTTCAATGTTGATGCTTATTATAATCTGTAGATGTGAAGAAGTTCAAGTCGACGAGGTGCAACAATGGACACAGTTACACCACTTTGAACAAACAAGGCGTTTAATCCAATTAACACGTGCACCAAGACACCAAAAAGGTCCCACAACCTGACAAGGACATGAGACAGTACATACATTTATGCAATATTACAATTAGTCACAAATCAGAACAGTCAGGAAAACAACAATGACAGTACAAAACTCCGGACCGAACCACGGAACCGGAGTCAGATCGTGACACAAGGATCGTTTGTTGTCTGGATAAAAGCTTTTCACTTTCGATTTTCCTGCTTCCTTCAGTATGAGAAGGGTGCAACACACACACACACACGCACACACACACACACAGAGTCAGCATAGTAGCTCTGATCTGTTGCCTGAGGCCTGAGCTTCACATCAAACCTACTATATTTTGAGTCCCCATTTCCCATCACTGTCCTCTTCCTGCGGCGCTTTTTTCTACTGGGGAGCGTGTGAGTGTGTGTGGATACCAGCGACGTTATAAAATACTCTCATGTATACGTTATCATATTAATCATTTTTGGACAGTGTTGATGCTGAATTTTCTCGCTCCCACATGTTCTGGGTCTCCAGTGGTCCTGGGGGCAAAAAGAATAATTAATTGAAATGAACGAAGTCCTTGCTCTTCCTCGTGTCTCAAAGGGATCCCCAGGTGGGTGACAGTGACGCTACGAGAAGAAGGCTGAGACGTTTACCGCCTCTCCTCTGCGTCTTGTCTTGATTGTCATTGTGTGTGTGTGTGTGTGTGTGTGTGTGTGTGTGTGTGAGAGAGAGACAAGGATATGTACGTTCATTTCATTTGACATTATGAATGCTGTCAGTAAATTAGTCTGCACTCTTCCCATCGGAATCTTTACTTTACTTTACTTTACTTTACTTTACTTTACTTGGCAGACGCTTTTATCCAAAGCGACTTACAAGAGGAGGACACCAGCAATTCTCATTCGGTTTCTATAGATTTTGAGTTACAAAAACTAAGAGCCCTGATAAGGCCTAACACAGTGGTAGACAAATTTTGTCTACCAAATTTTTGTCTACCAAATGCAGCAGCACGACTAATCCTCAACCTTCCCAAATTCTCCCACACCACCCTTCTGCTACGTTCCCTCCACTGGCTCCCAGTAGCTGCACGCATCAGGTTCAAAATACTGATGCTGGCCTACAAAGCCAAACATGGAGTAGCACCATCCTACCTCACAGCCCTTATTACACCTCACACTGCACCTCGTATACTCCGAGCCTCCAGTACTGCTCGCCTGGTCCCTCCATCTCTGAAGGTAAAAGGAAGACGCTCATCTAGACTCTTCTCCGTCTTGGCCCCTCGGTGGTGGAATGAACTTCCAGCTCAGTCACTGAGCACCTTCAAACGACAGCTCAAGACCTTCCTCTTTAGAGAATATTTAGATTAAATTGTAATTTTCTTGTTGTCGAACTTGTGTACAGAATCTACAACAGAGTGAATTAAATAGATGTATTCATAGTTGGGGTCCTAGTGAACCGGAATTGATCTCTTCATCGATGGTAACTTGAAAGCACGTTGTAAGTTGCTCTGGATAAGGGCGTCTGCCAAATGCCGTAAATGTAAATATAAATGTGAACTGCTTCTTAAAGGTGGTCGTAGTCTCGACTAGTCGAATGGAGCAGGACAAGTTGTCCCACCAGCCAGGGACAATGACGGAGAACAGAGTTGATTGGGATCGGAGACCCCGTGAAGAGGGAATTTTCAGCCTCCTCGTCTTGGTCACGTTTTAAGTAGTATAGACACAAAAACGATACACATTTATACTCGTTCATTATATATGAATCAGAAAAAGCAGACAAGAGTTCACTTACGGAAACACGGCAAAAAAAACAACAACAACAACTTGCTCGGTGGGCTTGTAAAGCTCTTCTGGGACGATTTATGGACGCGGCAGTTTGAGGGCCTGTAATCAGTTCGCAGCAAAACACCCCGTCTGCCAGCTGAGGTACGCGCTGTGTGTATGTGTGTGTGTGTGTGTTCGAAGATTGATTTATTCAATTGAGCCAGAAGAAGTGTGTGAGTGTGCGTAGAGGAGAGAGAGTGATGGAGGACGGGAAGATGGCCGAATTGGGGGTCTGTAGGACGTTTATTTCATTTAAAATATACAAGTGTGTGTGTGTGTTTGTGTGTGTTTGTGTGTGTGAGACATCCACATTCCAAGTCTCCATTCTATGAGAATTTCTTCTTCTCTCCCCATGTTTGTTGCGGTGCTCCTGGTTTGAATAGGCAGATACGGGCCTGAGACGCTGAGTGTGACTGGGGGGCAACCTGAGTGCAACGGAAGGAACAGATCTGCTAATGGAATTATAAAGAGAGAGAAGAGAGAGAGCGAGAGAGAGAGAGAGAGAGAGAGAGAGAGGAAAACATGATATTTCTGATTTGTACTAAATGGTTTTCTTCAAGCTTCTTACAGAAAAGAAATTACAAATAACGCAATTACGATTAGAACTAAATGTATGAGTCCAAATGTGTGTTCATCATTAATTAACTAGTGTGTGTGTGTGTGTGTGTGTGCCAGGTGGTATTGCTGGTGGCATTGAGATCTGCATCACCTTCCCTACGGAGTACGTGAAGACCCAACTACAGCTGGACGAGAAGGCAAATCCACCCCGATACCGAGGAATCAGTGAGTACACACACACACACACACACACACACCTCTGTGGATTTTATTATGGTTCAGTAACAGATTCTACCCATCTGTCCACACACTCGCTTTCATTTTACGTCCCCCGCTGCCGCTCTCTCCTGGACGACGATGTGGAGTCGCTCTGTTTACCTCGGTCTGTTCAAGTGGAGCATTATCTGCTGTTTTTCGTTTTCTCTAATTTTAGTAATTTATATTCCGCCTGTAAAAAATACAGCATTTTGTTTACTTCCAGTAAATATTGTGCTACAGTAAAAGAGGGAATATTGATGTCACGCCTACGGACTTATGGGGAAGGAAGCGCAGAAGCAGGACACGCTGGGAATGGGTTTTATTACAACGAACAATAAATAAATACAAATAAACAATGGCGCAGTGGCCGAAAAGGATTTAAACACAGGGGAGAAGTAAAACTAACCGGCAGGCGTGTGGCGATTGCCAGAACTCAAAAACACACATTCACATACGTGCACTAGGTCCACTAAAATGTCGTCCCTTCCAAAGGGGCGGAAATGTCTGGCTTTTAAGCGCTGTCAGGATTGGCCACCGGTGATGAGCCCCGCTGCAGTCAATCCTGACAATTGAAAACCTGTCGGTCACATTTTGATACAGCGGCACGTTGTGGCCTGCAGTTTGGGTTGCTGTTTGGTTGTGGTAACGTTGTGCCAATGTTGTGCAGAGGACTGTGTGAAGCAGACGGTGACGAGCCATGGCGTAAAGGGGCTGTACAGAGGACTCAGCTCCCTACTCTATGGATCCATCCCCAAATCAGCCGTCAGGTACACACACACACATGCAAATACACACTTCATTGCATTCACATTTACTCCCTCACAGACACAGACTGGTGACCTTTATTATGCAGCAGCTGATTGCTGCCGTTGTTGGGTTATTTCTGTGTGTGTTTATGTGTGTAGATTCTGACTGCTGTCTCGTACCTGCAGAGCGTAAATTACTCTCTACATGCATAGTAGTGCATGTGTGTTTGTGTAATAAATCGTAATGCTTGTGTGGATCTGTGTGTTTGTATCATAAATGGACAGTCCATTTAGCTGTGTGTGTGTTTGTTTGTATCATAAATGGACAGTCCATTTAGCTGTGTGTGTGTGTGTTTGTATCATAAATGGACAGTCCATTTAGCTGTGTGTGTGTATTTGTGTGTGTGTGTGTGTGTGTGTGTGTGTGTGTGTGAGACATATGTGACATAAATGGACGGGCGCAGTGGTGTGTATACTCGGAGCTGTCAGTCACCATATGCCCTGTGGAAGTCTGGGAAATGAACAGTGCAGTGAGGCCTTCATCAGCACTCAAAACCAGCAGCCCCGTCTGACAGCAGACAGGCTTGTGTGTGTGTTTGTGTGTGTGTGTTTGTGTGTGTGTCTGCTGTAATATAAATCTATAACATCAGATCAATTTCATGGGAATTATTAACCTGGTTCACACATCTAGCTTGGAATGGCATGACTGTGTTCATAATAACTCTTTACTGTTGTGCTAAATTATTAATATGACGTAATAGAGCCACTCCCAGCATTTCAGAACCACCTGCATTAGTTACCGCTGCTACGGCGTGTCACGCATTTGCCATGATATCAGTCTGAGGAAATATATAGTTCAGAAACGTCCAAGGCGGGTGACAAAATATTCCGCTGTGGAGAATCATATTTGGCCTTGGAGAATGTTGAATAATATTTTACTGTTTGGTAATTGTGTATTGATCAAATTAACCAGAAGTGTTGTGTATAGGACGACAAATTAAATGCATGCAACTTATAAGAACTTACAGTGGAATGAACAGAGTATTTCTGATGTGGTATATAGCCTCGATATTTAAAAAATAATCTTTTATCTGTCCTCAGCTAAACCCTAATCGGAAAAAGCAGCCCGCTCCACAGCAGAAATACCCCATTCTCCCGTTTTTAATCTCGTTTTACCCTCCTGGATGGGTCCACCAGCCTTCATAAATCAGTGCGGTCGTGTCCCTTCTCTTTGACTGGTGACTTTCCGTAGAGTCGCGTCCCTCCTGACTCCGCCCCTCCTCCTCCCATCCCCCTCGCTCCTCATTAGCTGATTGAACTCTGGGACGGATGACAGGAACCAGGGATGGAGAGGACGGGGCTTGTCCTTGTAAACGCCTTACTCTAATGGGGACTGCGCCATTAGGCTGTCGCCGTGACAACTGAAGTGGTCGTGACTCACTTAAGAGCCACGCCCACCTCCTGTTCCAGTAGCTTTCTGTCTGTCCAGCAACATCTAGAGTACGAAATCTAATTTGTGACCTTACTCAGGTGTGACAGAGAAACCTTTTTTTATGTGTGTGTGTAAATAGGATTCTAATAAATTTAAATTCCTCACTTTCCTCACACATCGCCTGAGATCTTCACGTATTTATGAAAGCTGGAGGCTTCTTCTTCAGATAAATCAGACCAGGCTGATTTATTGTGCTCTTTCTCGGCCGAGGTGAGGCGGGAAAATCGATATCAGCTCAGTTCATCCCTCAACCAGCCTACACAGGCCTGAGCAGGGATCTGCTGGACCTGAGAAGATGCCTCCACGGTGCGCTGGTCCCTTTGGTCCTCCTGATGTTCCTGCAGCAGTTATTATCTAGTTTTATTTATAATTATTCAATTGGAAGGATTATTTTGTAATAGTTCCTAATGAAGTGCGGGAAACGGAGACTGCAAACAAATACAACTGTGAACCAGAAGACCCAGGTTCAAACCCCACCTACTACCACAGTTTACCCTAGCAAGACACTTAACCCAGGGGGGGACTGTCCATGTAACTGTCCCTGCTCTGGATAAGGGCGTCCGATAAATGCCGTGAAAGTAAATATTTGTAGAATTGTTATTAACATAACAAAAACAATAATACTAATATTTACTATACTCTTATTGCTGGTACACATAATAAAGAAATTATTTACAGCAGCATTTACCAGACACCCTTATCCAGAGCGACTTACAATCAGTAGTTACAAGGAAAGTCCCCCCCTGGAGACACTCAGGGTTAAGTGTCTTGCTCAGGGACACGATGGTAGTAAGTGGGATTTGAACATGGTCTCCTGGGTCATATGTGAGTGTGTTACCCACTAGGCTACCCCCCCCCCCCCCCCCCCCCCCCCAACTCAGACTTTATTTATTAGCATTAATGGACATGTGTAATTATTGAACATATTTATTTTTAATTTGTGCATCGTGGCTCTTGGTTGCTATGGACGCATGTGTTTGTGTAGTGTTGTGTGTTTCCCAGCAGGTGGCGCTCTTGTGTCTTAGGTCCATTCTTAGGTTCAGCTTGACTTGTCTCTCTCGCTCGTTCATGTCCGCCTCTAGGCTTCCTCCCTTCTTCCTCCGGAGTGTGTGTGTGTGTGTGTGTGTGTGTGTGATTCCGGTCTATATATAGCACACACCTCTGAAAGGGCCTCCGCGGAACGTTAATAAATAAATAATATTCAAGTGACAGCGACGCGGGACCTGACGCTGCCATGACAGCAGTTGCTGTGGCGCCGCTGGGGTTCCGCAGCAGCAGCAGGAAGTTGTTTTTGAGGTGTGTGTGTGTGTGTGTGTGTGTTGCAGGGTGCCTGGTAGGTGGCCCCTGGCCTCGCTGATCGTAATGAGGATGTTTCTGCATAATTGAATATGAGCAGGTCTGCTTCCGTGTGAGAAGGTCTGCGCAGGGCTGTTCTTTTTTTTTTTTTTTACAACAAAGTGAAGTGATTGTCACATGTGATACACAGAAGCACAGCACACGATGCACACAGTGAAATTTGCCCTCTGCATTTAACCCATCACCCTGTGTGACCAGTGGGCTGCCATGACAGGCGCCCGGGGAGCAGTGTGTGGGGACGGTGCTTTGCTCAGTGGCACCTCAGTGGCACCTCGGCGGATCGGGATTCGAACCGGCAACCTTCTGATTACAGGGCCACTTCCTTAACTGCTAGGCCACCACTGCACCACTGTTCCTGCCCTGTTATATATTATGTATGCTTCTTCTCGTCAGCATGGGCTAAAATCTTGACTCGCAGCTACACTATCTGTACGAAGTTCAGTGGTGTGGCGTCTGTATATGTTAATATGCCGTTAATATGTAGGAGTGCGAGATCGCATATGTACCCCGGGATTTAGCAATTATGTGATTTTCTTGCTCTTTCAGTTTTCCTCTCCATAAACCACTTTTATGGAACCACTTCTCGTTGATGACAATGAAGGCGTTTAACTGATTCATGGGTCTTTTTCGGACTATTTTTACATTGTAGAGCAAAAACCAGAAAAGAATAGTCGGAACTACCAATAATTTCCCAGGACGCACCATTTCTGTGTCTAGCTTTATATGCTAATGAGGAGGAGAGAGGAGGGACGAGGAGGAGAGCGGCCTATAGAAGTTGAGGGGACATTCGTGGAGATTACGTCATCAACACCATTCACCAACCACAATGTTTGCCGCAGACAGGAAGTTGTGTCTGTGTTTTTTATTAAAATTAAAATTGACCCACTGATTCAGTCTCACATGACAAAAATACATTTGTGCTGATTTTTACATCCAATCACTGAGCAACTGCAATGCTTCACACATTTGATGGTCAGTGGAGATAATGTTTTAGGGGAGGGGTGGGAAATTCTCAGCATGGAAAAAGCATGAGAAACGGGAGGTAACCTTTCCCCTTATGATGTCATAAGGGGACAAATTCCAGATCTGACCGTCTGAGCTGCCGCTCTCTGAACGGTGAAGCAGAATGACCAAAGCACTCTTTATACATGTTGCCATTTCCAGCCACTGCAGGACCATAGACTGGCTGGGGGAACTCAGATTAATGATAGATGATCTCACAAAGTCACATTTTCATATCATGGGACATTTAAACTGCTTATAATGGTGACAGCAGGGCACAGACGTCCTATATCAGATTGTGAAAAACAACCTCGGGTGTCACGAGATGACTTGGGGCAGTAGTGGCCTAGCGGTTAAGGAAGCACCCCCATAATCAGAAGGTTGCCGGTCTGAATCCCTGAGCAAAGCACCGTCCCCACACACTGCTCCCCGGGCGCCTATCATGGCTGCCCACTGCTCACCAAGGGTGATGGTTAAAAGCAGAGGACACATTTTGTTATGTCACCTTGTGCTGTGCTGCAGTGTTTCACAATGACAATCACATCACTTTCACTTTCTTTCACTTTCATGTCTTAAATGCAAGGAAGAACGAGGGAATTATTTCCACCTGTTCTGGGAATGCAGACATATCTCACACTACTGGTCCTGCATAGCCATGGAGATTAGCAGGGTTCTCAAAGTTAAAAAAGATCCAGGGCTCTTCCTCCCATAAAATACAAGCTGCTGGACAATCTCCTACTTCTGGCACATAAAGGAGTGCCAAATGGAGGCCTCAAGGAGGCTCCTCCTACCGTAACCCAGTAGTACAAGATTTTTTCTGATGTCCCCATGAAAGCATATGCTCAGTCAACATGGAAGATGCTCTGGGCCCCACTTTTGGGTCATCTCCCAGGCCAACTCTGCAGAGTGCTTGCGAAAGGACAGCTTTCTTTTGAATGGTCACCTTCTCCAACCAAACCAAAATGGACCCAAGCTGACTGATGCTGATGGATTTATGACTGGAATGTACTGATGGTGCGGGGTGGAGGTCAGAAAATAGGGGCGATTTAATTTTTTTTTAATCACCCGTTTCTGTATTTTGTGGTTGTGTTGTTTGTTATTAAAAAAATTAAAATAAAATAAGTAAGAAAAGGAAAAAAAAAAAGCAGCCTCCATACAGTAGGCATGTCCAAACATTTGATATAAAATGTCTGCGCGGTGCGTGGTGTATTTCTGAACGAATGAATCCTCTGCGCTTGTGTATGTCATGCAGGTTTGGTGTGTTCGAGTTCCTCAGTAATCAGATGCGCGACGAGGCCGGCCGGCTGGACAGCGGCCGCGGGTTCCTCTGCGGGCTCGGAGCAGGGGTGATGGAGGCAGTGCTCGTGGTCTGTCCAATGGAGACCATCAAGGTGGGACAAAAAAAATTGAGATTTTGAGAACTTTTTTTTTTTTTTGGTCATTTTCTAAATACTTTTTCCATATCTCCAGGTGAAATTCATTCATGACCAGACTTCAGCGAACCCCAAGTACAGAGGATTCTTCCACGGTGTGCGAGAGATCATCAGAACTCAAGGTGAGAAGCTGCACTAGGGGTGGGTTTATAATGGTCCTTAATATAAATACACAAAATAGAAATTATGAATGATATGTAAATTATTACCACTGGTGATGAAAAATTATGCTAATGCATCTTTATTTTCATTAGTCATGAGACTCTGGCACCCAATTACAGTCCATAAAAGTGGAGTTGCTTTTTGGAAATGAAGGGAACATGAATTAACCCATTTTAGCCTCTAACATATCAACAAAATGTGTAATTACATAATAGCATAATGATAACACATTCAGCAGTACAAAGATAAAGCATATAAAGCCTGATTAAACATGACATAATTATCTCTTTCTCCATATGCTTTTTTAAACAAAGGATAACAAACTGGCAACAAATTTCCATAAATTAATGCAAAATTCAGTATTAGGCTGTATTGATGAATGTTAATGACAGCTTCTGTCCAGCAGGCGGCTCTGGTCTCCAGATTCCAGCATGAACCAGTCAGAATGAAGACAGATCCCGATGCCGCATATTTTATGTCGACACTCTCTGTTTACACTCTTGTATGCTCGGCCACGCTGGATTAATGGTTATTAATTACAAATTAATTAATTGGGGCAGTGGTGGCCTAGCGGTTAAGGAAGTGGCACCGTAATCAGAAGGTTGCCGGTTCGAATCCCGATCTGTCAAGGTGCCACTGAGGTGCCACTGAGCAAAGCACCGTCCCCACACACTGCTCCCCGGGCGCCTGTCATGGCACCACTGCTCACTCAGGGTGATGGGTTAAATGCAGAGGACAAATTTCACTGTATGCACCATGTGCTGTGCTGTTTTGTATCATGTGACAATCACTTCACTTTTTTTTTTTTTTTATTGTCTCCTTGTGTAGGTATCCGGGGGACATATCAGGGTCTAACAGCCACCATCCTGAAACAGGGGTCCAATCAGGCCATCCGTTTTTTTGTCATGACCTCTCTTAGGAACTGGTATAAAGGTGCATAGTAATATTTTCTTTATGTAATACATTTTGACATCCAGTGCAACATAACCTTGAATTATTATTAATAAAATAAAATGGATGGATTTTGCACTGTGATGTAGGTGACAACCCTAACAGGACCCTTAATCCTCTGGTCACCGGAACATTTGGCGCCATTGCTGGAGCTGCCAGCGTGTTTGGGAACACGCCTCTGGACGTGATTAAAACCAGGATGCAGGTACTTGGTGCTTGTTAATGCTTGTAACTGCTTGCAATGCGTGGTACCTGTGATATTTTTTGGTGATAAAAGAACGAGTGAATTGGTTCTTTGTAGCTTTATCCCAGTCTGCACGTAATCTTCTCTCGCAGGGTTTAGAAGCCCACAAATATAAGAGCACCGCTGACTGTGCTGCTAAAATCCTGAGACACGAGGGACCGGCTGCGTAAGTCTGTGTGCAACAGGAAAAAATATAACATTTAAAATATAATGTCACCCCTCAGTGTAAATTCTCTATGCACATATACGGTATTATCAACATTTAAGAGTAAAAATTTGATTTTTTTTATTTATTATTCACACTTTCTCTCTTTTTGTCTCTTTTAGTTTCTATAAAGGAACGATTCCTCGCCTGGGTCGCGTGTGCCTGGATGTGGCCATAGTCTTCATCATTTATGAGGAGGTGGTGAAGGTGCTCAACAAAGCCTGGAAGACCAAGTGAGAACAACACACCTTCAAAGACCTCAGGATGTGGAGTCTACACCATGCAAAAGCATTCTGGGATACTGTGCTTAAATGATTGGCCCTGATGTAACCGCCATATTATCCGTTTGTTATGAGTTGCCTTATGACGGCGGGACTCAGCCCAGCCAGTCCAGATGTTCTCTCTGTTTCTAAGACCAACACAGTTCAACCAGTCAGGTGGAAAGGGACCACGAGGACTGGACTGAGATCCGCTGCGTGTGACCTCAGAGACTGGCCCACTGTCTGGGAATTATTTACATATGTGTATGTCCATTGGTTAACGATTCTACAGAAATATGTAACAACGTTCTTTCCGTGCCTATTGGTCCACTGTGCGAGGTGTGGTTTACTGCCTGACTGTAGCTCTAATGACCTGGATGTGTAGCATTTTTATCCAGTCTCTTCTAACATGATAAATATTTAGAATTACCAAGTTTACCGACCAGTAGAGACATCAGAAAAAAGGTACAGTGCATTGAATATATAATAGAAGATACGTAAATAATTTAGAGTTTCAAAATAATAGCTTCTAATGTCACCCTTAAGGGTTCACGCATTATCATTTTACTGAAAAACATTGCTTTTCTGAACCTGCAGGTACATTGGATTCGTTTCACTTGTTGGCAATTGGTTTCAGACTGAATGTGTAATATTTTATTTCTCATTATTCCTGCTGTCACGATAGGAGGGACATTATTCATTTATTCAATTTATTCATTTTACTTACATTTTTAAAACCAAATATTGATGTATATTTTTTTGGAGGGAAATCAACTATAACTAGATTTTTAATTTTCTATATTTCCTAATATGTTGCACGTGCATCTGGTTTGACCATTTTTTATTCCTATGTATACATATTCATTCCATTCATATATATATACGAAAGTTGCATAAAGTGCTATAAAAACAGTCAACTTTTCCATTCATCTCCAGCTAGAAACTTGTGTCTCATGCTTTTTTGTGCATGCAGAAGATGTTATTTATCAGACAGGATGAAATATCTGTAATCGGCTGTGTTCACATTTTGAGAGCAGTGCATTGTGGGTGAAGCTGTACGTTGTGTGTTTAGCTGGACGCTTGCAGTGAGGGTGGAACCTTTGTCCTGTTTGTTGTTTGTCCATGCTGCTAGTCTGGTTGTGGATGTTGGTAGAATTGGTTCTTGACTCACCTCAGAGCGGATGTGCTGAACTCAGAGGTGGGGATTTAATTTATTCATTCATGAAATAAACCCATGAAGAGCTTGACGTTCTAGTTCTTTGCTGTAGATAGCTTTATAATATATAATTTACACAAATCAGGAATAAGGATAATGGTCCCAGAACTGAATCCTGGGGGTACCTCTCTATGTCCATACAGACACTGCAACAACAACAATTTAGTTTTTTTATAGTGGGCTTAATAATCACTACAGATGACACCCCTCATACATAGACCCTCTCTAGACACAAGGAACAACTCTTGAAAAAGAGAACTCACATGGAGAAAAGAATGGAAGAAGGGAATAATTCAGAGGGGATGCCCTTCCAGGGTAGCAGGAGCATGCAATGGGCACCACTGCAGTCTTACTTTTAACACTGGAGCCATAAGAATAGAAAGTCAATTATTTCTAAGATTGTCCATGCCAATGATGCCCAGAGTTATGAGTCCATCTTTGGACCGTGGGGATCTGGGTCGTGGTGGAGCCAGCAGTCCATGTCCACATCTGCACCTCTCTGGTGTTCTCATCACTGAACTCTGGAGGTGGTCTGGGCACTTGACTCAGTGCCTCGATGAGAACAAACAGAAACAGCGGCAGATGGTGGCATTGTTCAACTGGTACAGAATTACAATTTTATGGTGGTAAACTAGCGCAACAATGGCCTGGTACCCGAACTAGGACAGCCTAACTGAGGTGAGTCGAACACTGTCTAGGTTGGATTGGGTGGATTTAACAGTTGACACTGTGTCTGGGATTTTAACAGAACTCCAGGGTGTTTTCTGATTAGATTTTAACACTGAGACTGGTCCCGTAATTTACCCTTCTTTCCCGCGTTATTAAAAAAATAAATAAATAATCTGAGCTCTGTCACTAGCCTCGCGATAACTGCCACCTGCAGTAGTGTTGGTGCCAGTTCTCGCGAGATTCGCGCGTGAGGTCAGTTGATGAGAGACGACGCGGGAAAAAAGAAATAAAAACAGAAGTTTGAGGGAGTACAAATTCACAGACTTGAAGAGGAGATGTGCAGGCTGATAAAGAGGATCCTGGGCTATCTCATATGAAAAACAAATTTCCATAAATTACTGCGAAATTCAATATTTGTCCAAATTAGGCTGTATTGATGAATGTTAATGACAGCTGTTGTCCAGGAGGCGGCGCTGGTCTCCAGATTCCAGCATGAACCAGTCAGAATGAAGACAGATCCCGATGCTGCAGATTTTATGTCGACACCATCTGTTTACACTCCAGTCTGCTCGGCCACGCTGGATTAATGGTTATTAATTACGAATGAATTAATTGTCTCCTTGTGTAGGTATCCGGGGGACATATCAGGGTCTAACAGCCACCATCCTGAAACAGGGGTCCAATCAGGCCATCCGTATTTGTGTCATGACCTCTTTTGTGAACTGGTATAAAGGTGCATAGTAATATTTTGTTTATGTAATAATTTTTGGCATCCAGTGCAACATAACCTTGAATTATTATTAATGAAATAAAATGGATGAATTTTGCACTGTGATGTAGGTGACAACCCTAACAGGACCCTTAATACTCTGGTCACCGGAACATTTGGCGCCATTGCTGGTGATAAAAGAACGAGTGAATTGGTTCTTTGTAGCTTTATCCCAGTCTGCACGTAATCTTCTCTCGCAGGGTTTAGAAGCCCACAAATATAAGAGCACCGCTGACTGCTGTTAAAATCCTGAGACACGAGGGACCGGCTGCGTAAGTCTGTGTGTGTTGCAACAGGAAAAAACTACATTTAAAGTATAATGTCACCCCTCAGTGTAAATTCTCTATTCACATATACGGTATAATCACCATTTAAGAGTAAAAATTGGATTTTTAAATTTATTATTCACACTTTCTCTCTCTTTGTCTCTTTGTTTCTACAAAGGAACGATTCTTCGCCTGTGTTTCGTGTGCCTGAAGGTGGCGTTACACTTCATGATTTATGAGGAGGTGATGACTGTGTTAAATAAAGCCTGGAAGACTTTAAAAGACAAAGGCCAAGATATTTGATGACTGACAATATGAAAGACAAAGTCGCAAAACTCCCTTGATTTTTCCAAGAAATTGCTCAAGAGGTCAGATGATTCCAAGTGATCCAGACCTGTTAAGTTTTCTGGACTAGTTGGAAATGGAAAAAAGAAGAAGCTTTTCCAGGATGGAAAGTAATTTCCGATGCATTCTCGTAGAAGGTTGTATTGCGTTGTTATTTTGGAGGTACCTTAAAACAAGATTAAAACAAATGATGTCTGCCAGGACTACAGTCACTTAATAGAAGTTATGAACACTGTTCCAACACAGAACTACAGACGTATTTATGAAGTTTAAAAATCACCCGTTTTCAGCTGCAGAGCTAATTCTAAGTATTCATCCTCTGTTGTACACTTGTTGTCAAGCTTTAGCTCAAGAGTGAAATCTCTCACAGCCCAGATGAACGTGGGGAAGAACTTCACAAAATGTGCACCTTAATATGTTCTGATATTTCTGTTACATATCTGTAGTGAGTCGTCAAGAAAATTTCAGCAATATCAGATATTAAAATATATGCCCAGAAGGATACTGGAGCTCCTCTATGGCCTTGTTATTAATGGTCCCACGGCTGTTGTAGATGAGAGTGCTGTTCAGAGAAAAGATCTTGGTGTCATGCTTTGAGTCCCCCTGACAGAAGAAATATGATCAGAATCCACGTACCTCAAGAGTTTTGACATAATTAACATACATTTAATTGATTACAGGAATTGTTTGATCAAGAGTTTATTCCAGACGAGCAACTGTGTGTATTGTTTCATGCTAAAGACTGGGATTTGTTCAAGAATAACGGGTGGGAAAAGATTGAAGATGTAAATACGGAGCCATTCTACATATCGTGGGCCGGTGCTATGGATCAAAACCATTACTACATGTGTGGTGGACTTCAAGAGAGGGAATCAGAGTCTTACATTTACGTGTGTAGTCGTAAGAATGTTAGTCGTGTGGTGCCAGACTGTGAACACCGTGTGTATGGCTCGCCATAGGAAGTGAAAGCCATGTACCCGTGGAAAGATGTGACCATACTTCACAACTTCTTCAAGAAGATTGACAGATTGTTTAAATGGAGTGAAATTTTGCCGCGATTAAAGGAAAACAGGGTGTGGCTTTTTCATGTGGAGATTCACACCCTCAATCACCGCCCACTATGGCTAACCATTAAAAAAGCAGAACAAACCCTCAGAACCCAACACAAGCCGCTGACTGAGCACAGATCCTGTTGAGCCATGGCTGTAACACTGAATGGAGCATCCGGTGCTAATGAAGACGGCGGCTGGATCGACAAACTGGCTGACATTTGACATTTCATACCTGGACTGTCGGTAGACAATCCGCCTCTGCAAACCCCTGATGAGGAGGCCCCAGCGGCTGCAGCACATTCGTGCAGGGCCTAAAAGTGCGCGGCACTAAAGACTTTTAAACTCATAAAGGCTTGCGTGTGCAGAATCCCCCAAAACATCGTTGGTCGATTGCTACGGGAGACCTGTTACGGCTGCATGGTGGACCATCCGAGTCAGACCCAGCATCCATGGCCAACACGGACAAAATTAAACAGAGACTTTTCCAGCCGGAGACATATCACCTCATCACTGTCAGGTGAGCGAGTCAGGTGACTGCGAGGAAGAGCAAGGATTGGTTAGGACAGGAGATAAACAGGAAGTCCTGGCGCCTGCTCCTCGCTCAGACATCGTGTTTCATTCATGGTCCATGAGCGCCCACCTGTTTCCCGATCCCGTATCCAGTCCTCTCCATCTCCGGTACCGTGAGTTCCTCCTTCTCTTCTGCTCGCTAGATACTGTTATTGGCCGGTATATCGTAACGCCGTTTCCCCGGTGGGATTCCGCTTTTAGCGCTCGGGCGTTACAACAACAATCGCGTGTGTCTTCCAACCTCCCGCGGTTCTCTCCGCGTTTGGGTCAATCCCGCACGCCACAAGGGCGTATCCAATCTCTCACGATTGTCTGTGTGGTTACACGCCTGACAGGATGTCTGAGCCCGTAGTCGACCCAGCGGAGTTTGAGCGCGTGAAGGCGGAAGTCACCTATTTACATGGTATTATTGATGCACAAGCCACCACCATTAATACTGTCAAGGACTCCGTTTTGCAACTCTCCACCTCCATGACAGTGTTACACCCGCTGTGTTCCAGCATTTCATCAACGACGTCCTCCGGGACATGCTGGGCCGGTGGGTGTTTGCGTACCTGGACGACATTCTAGTGTACTCCCAGAATGAACAGGATCATGTCCTTCATGTGAGAGCCATTATGAAACGTCTGCTTGCCCACCAGCTGTAGTGTAAACTGGAAAAGTGCACCTTCCACCAGCGCTCCACTGCGTTTCTGGGTTATACCATCTCTACCCAGGGCATGGCCATGGATCCCCAGAAGGTCAACGCTGTGACCAAGTGGCCCCAACCCACTAGTCTTAAGCAGCTGCAAAGCTTCCTGGGGTTCGCCAATTTCTATTGCCATTTTATCCGGGGTATCAGTTCAGTTGTAGCACCCCTGATGACTCTCACTAAACCAGCTCATCAACCCCGGCCGTTTCTTCTTCCTCCAGAGGCACTTCGGGCCTTCCATCACCTCATCAGTCTCTTCACCTCTGCTCCTATTCTTCGCCACCCGGACCCGGCCGAGCAGTTCGTTGTCGAGGTGGACGCGTCCGATGTGGGCGCGGGTGCTGTTCTCTCGCAACGTGGTCCAGACAGGAAGCTCCATTCATGTTGCTTCTTCTCCCGTAAGTTCTCTCCCACTCAGCAGCGTTACGGGGTTGGGGACCGTGAGCTGCTGGCCATCAAGTGGGCTCTGGAGGAGTGGCGGCACTGGCTCCAGGGGGCTGTTGAGCCATTCCTGATCTGGACCGACCACCAGAACCTGATCCACATCCGCTCAGCCAAACAGCTCAACCCCCGCCAGGCTCGTTGGGCTTTGTTTTTTGAATCTTTCGATTTCCAGCTGGCCTACCGTCCTGGATCCAAGAACACTAAGGCAGACGCCCTCTCCTGGCAATTTTCTTCTTCTGTCCCGGATCCGGATCCGGACCCTATCATACCTGGTGAGCGGATCGTCGCGCCTCTTCGTTGGCCTCTGGAGGACTCCATCCGGCGTGCGCTGCCTGGGGAGCCGGCTCCTCCGGAGACGCCACCTGGTCGTCTTTATGTTCCCTCCTGCTGCCGCCAAGAGGCTCTGCTTTGGGCCCACTCCTCTCCGCTCTCGGGGCATCCAGGTCCGGCCCGTACCCTTCGCCTCCTCCAGCGCGCTTTGTGGTGGCCCTCCATGCGGCGAGACCTCCGAGAATTCACCTCCGCTTGTGAGACCTGCGCTCGGTCGAAGTCTTCTCCCTCTCCTCCGGTTGGTGATCTGCGTCCTCTCCTGGTTCCCTGGCGCCCGTGGTCACATGTGGGATTGGACTTTGTCACCAGTCTCCCTCCCGTGGACGGGAAGGACACCATCCTCACCATCGTGGACCGGTTCTCCAAAGCAGTGCACCTTGTGGCTTTGTCCAGACTCCCCTCCGCCAAAACCACTGCGGAGTTGCTTCTGGAGCACGTGGTCCGGGTTTCCGACGGATGTCGTCTCAGACAGGGGGCCCCAATTCATCGCCGGATTCTGGAAAGCCTTCTGCCGTCTGATCGGTGCCACCCGCAGTCTCTCTTCTGGATACCATCCCCAGTCCAATGGTCAGGCTGAGCGGGCCAATCAGCAACTCTGCCACTTCCTGCGCTGCTTTGTGTCCTCGTAGCCCCGTCTCTGGCCTCGGTTCCTGCTCTGGGCCGAGCTCTCCCACAACCTGCACTCTTCCTCTGCTACCAGCTTGTCTCCCTTTGAGGTCTGTTTCGGCTACTCACCGCCCCTCTTTGCTCACCAGGAAGCAGAGGTCGATATTCCGGCGGCGCAGGACCTGGTTCGGCGGTGCCGCTCGGCCTGGATCAAGGCCCGGACTGCCATCACTCGAGCCAACTCCGACTACATCCGCCGGCACCGTCCGGGACGCTCCTTCCAGCCCGGCGATCGAGTTTGGCTCTCCACTCGTCACCTTCGTCTGCACACCGATTCCAAAAAGCTGACGCCTCGCTTCGTCGGTCCCTACCCCGTGACCGCTCAAATCAACCCGGTCGCCTATCGGCTGCGCCTCCCCTTGTCTCTCAAGGTCCACCCCGTTTTCCACATCTCCCAGCTCAAGCCGTATGACTCCTCCCCACTCGTTCCCCCCTCAGCCCCTCCGCCTGCTCCTCGGATCATCGATGGTGGTCCCGTCTTCACCGTCCGCCGGATCCTGGACTCTCGTCCTCGTGGCCGGGGCTTCCAGTATCTTGTGGACTGGGAGGGCTATGGCCCCGGGGAACGTTCCTGGGTTCCCTCCCGGTTCATCTTGGACCCGGACCTCATCTCGGCCTTCCATCGCCGCCAGCCTTCTCATCCGGGAACGTCAGGAGCCGGTCGTCGAGGGGGGGGTCCTGTCAGGTGAGCGAGTCAGTTGACTGCGAGGAAGAGCAAGGATTGGTTAGGACAGGAGATAAACAGGAAGTCCTGGCGCCTGCTCCTCTCTCAGACATCGTGTTTCATTCATGGTCCATGAGCTCCCACCTGTTTCCCGATCCCGTATCCAGTCCTCTCCATCTCCGGTACCGTGAGTTCCTCCTTCTCTTCTGCTCGCGAGCTACTGTTATCGGCCGGTATATCGTAACGGCGTTTCCCCGGTGGGATTCCGCTTTTAGCGCTCGGGCGTTACAACAACAATCGCGTGTGTCTTCCAACCTCCCGCGGTTCTCTCCGCGTTTGGGTCAATCCCGCATGCTACAAGGGCGTATCCATTCTCTCACGATTGTCTGTGTGGTTACACGCCTGACAATCACAAAGGTTCTAGGATCATGTGGCTTCTATGTACATCCTCAGAAAATCAACAGAGCCATGGGGGCGTTCGCCTACGAGTTAGAAGACGACCCCAACATATTTGTGAAGTTGGAGGAGATGACAGAGAAGCTTGCTGACTCACAAAGTGCTGATGTAATTTACGAAGCGCTAAAGAGTTGGGGTGAGAAGTCTGTTCTGTAGACATTGGTTTTGTTCTGTAGACAAGATTTTGTTAAATCTGAACTAACATCATTGTTGAGTAACGTTATTGCTGATGAAGTGCATATTTTTTTACACTGTTTATGCGACATCTCGCATACATTTGAACAATCTTAAAAAACGCATGATGTTATCAAGGAGAATTTCTATAGTTTGGTCTTATCTTGTACATACGTGTGTAAATGCTGACAAGTGTTCTCATGCGTCTGTATGTAGGATCATAGAAAGCATGTTGTGTAATCATAGTTTTGGAATAGGTCATATCATAACGTTGTGTGCTTATGTAACTGATGTCTGTATTGTTAACCTGCGTGAAAATGTTATAATGAATGTCTATACCATTGGTTTCATGGCTTATTGAGAGAGATTAAGATATGTGTGTGAAAGTTTTATAATACCTTGATAATGTATAATTTTTGAAAATAAATGCTGTGTAACCAAAACAGACTGTGTCATTATTTCACGGAGCAGCCCATCATGACAGACCTTTTAAAAGCACACTACTATACACCAGCCAGTGATGGTTCCTTTGGTGGTAAAACAAGGTTAAAAGATGGCGTGTTTAAAAATACAGGAGTCCGTCTGTCTAATAGGATGGTTTCTGACTGGTTATCAGGGGAGGATGCATACACGTTACACAAACCAGCGCGTATAAAATACAAGAGGAATAGAGTCACTGTGTACGCTATAGACAAGCAATTCCAAGCAGACCTTGTTGAAATGTCTATGTATTCAAAAGAAAATGACGGTTATAAATACATGCTAACGTGTATAGACGTTTTTAGTAAACGCGCGTGGATTCGTATTGTAAAAAAGACTGGAACCGAGGGAACTATTCTAAAGGACGGTCAAGTACCTCAAAAATTACAGACTGAATGGGGAAAAGAGTTTTTCAACAAAGGATTTCAAAATGCAATGAGAAAACACGGTATTGGTCATTTTGCCACCGGTAGCGAGTTAATGGCTAGCGTTATTGAAAGTTTTAACAGGACTATTAAGGGTAGAATGTGGCGATATTTGACATCGGTCAATTCTAAAGGGAATATAGACATACTCCCAGCCTTAATAAATTCATACAATGCTAGTTACCACCGAAGCATTAGGATGAGACTTGTAGATGTGTCCTCTGAAAATGAAGAGCTAGTGTTTAAATCATTGTACGGCGTGAACGATGCGAAGCAGAACAATGTGGTGTTTTAAAGTGTTTAACGCAAGGTGCATTCACAAAAGGATATGAACAAAACTATACGGATCAATTCTTTACTATATCAGACTGTATCCCACGTATACCTCCGGTCTACAAATTGAAAGATTATGACGGTGATATAATAGATGGTACCTTTTATGAAGAAGAATTGCAAAAGATCAAACTAATCTAGAGAAACTAGAGAACATTTTGGGAAGGAAGAACGTGGGGAAAAGACTATTAACACTATTACTATAAAAAAAAGACTATAACACTATTTCCAAGTACAGGACCAAACTCACAAGACCTGCTGTATTAAAGGGTGATTAGGAAGTGGCGCTGATCGAATTCCAGTACCTGAGAACGTGGGTGTCTTTTGGAGAGGATGACAAAATCATCTTTTTGACCAAAAATATAACAGGTCAGAGAACGGGTATTATAATACGTGTGGGTTATTACACAAGTATCATGGGTATAGTCAAAGACATCAATGGCCATACAATGGCACACGGCATTACATTTGGTTATGACGACATTATTAATAAGGTTTATGTCGATTTGGTCAAACCTGTCACCATAGTGATATCCGGTAAATTTAGGATTATTTTAGGTTTCATGAACATATTGACACAACCATTAGGGTGGATCCATTGGGGCGGTCATATGCAACATACCCCGCAGACATAGACGCCCTTTTTGTCTAAACAGACATTATAGAACATCAGGTGGGGGGTGACTATTTTGTACCCCTTCTACGATGTGTACATATAACAAGTATGACAGAGCACACTATGTACGTGTTTCGAAATCACATATCAGCGATATAGCTGTAGAAGTGAAATCAGATCAGAATTGCATCATACCGTTTAAATATGGCAAGTGGTTACAAAACTACACTTCAGACCCACAAAACTGTTAGTTTTTCCAACACTTATAAACCAGAGAAGAATGACACGAAGTAGTTGAGTTCTTTTTACTTGTCAGAGACGCACATTACATCATGCCTCCAACAGCTCTGTGGTCTCAGTCGCATCTTCTCTTTTTATTTAGTACAGGGCGGTTCATTTACCATAGGATCACACCACATAAGCTTATAATTATCTTTTGCACATAGGCTTGTTTCTTGGTAGACGCTCCATCACAAGGTCATGCTCTCTGGCTTCTTGCTTCTCAGCAGCTGCAGGCCTCCTCTTATCAGGTCGCGGTCACTCTGTTCTGCAAATTGTCCTGCAAATTATCCTTTGGCCCACAGTTTCTCATCCAAGATACTAATGATTAATATATTTTGCATATTCCAAAGATGAATACAGTTTAATACATCTGAGAAATATATGTCAAAAAGGTAATTGCATGATAACTTATTTTTCATTTTCCAACATTTCCCCCCTGTTTATCATGTATTTTACTCTTTTTGTTATTTTCCCTAATAACCTCTTCCTTTAGGATTTTCGACTATTAGTTCATAAACTGACCAATACATTTACACTCAAAGGGTTTGTTGCTTCAATTCCCGTAGAGAGATTCTCGGAACAGTTGGCTCAACTGCAAGTCACTGGGCTCAATGGTCATCTCAAAGCCCTCATTATGGTCTTTATTTTCCAAAAGCGGGTATAACTGTGAGGGATCAACCTCCCTGGGTGATAAGGTCTTATTAATGGCTTAGGGCTTTGTATTTCCCAAATACATTCATCCAGGAATCCCACATCGTAGTTTCCACCCCCGAATGCTCCTTCATCTTCCAGTTGAGAGTGTGCAGGCCATCAATGGCCAGTGTCAGACTGCCTCCTGCAGCTGTGTTGTTTGCTATGAAACCGTCTTGTGTCCAATTTCCTAGTTTCTGAACATTGTAGTGGATGTAGTTGATCCTGTCTACGTTCTTATTAATCATACACCACCCACACAAGACTGATTAGAATCCTGCTACTATTTGATTTGCTATCTTTATATTCGTCAGGCACCCCCCTGGAAACCCCAATTGTGTCTATGTACGTTGGGTCCATTAACTTCTCCCAGGGCGGGGTTGACCGCTTCATCTGCAGGCACCAGGCTGTCTAATTTAAATAATAGATTACTTATTGTTGTTGGATATATGGATACGGGTAATAAAAGGGTTACTAAGGCACACAACCCAGTGTTATTTGTGGGCAATCGATCAAACAACCTCTTTCCTCCACACCACCACCAAATGTCACTTTGAGGCTGTGGGGTAAAGATAGTTCCCACAGCTATTATTGTACCACACCAATCTCCTGGTGCTCCTTCTCCTAGTAGTTTTTTCTTCCTGTCATATTGATACATGTGAAATTTCCTTGTGCTATTTTGCTAGAGAATATATGCTTCACTCTTTCTGGTCCCGTAAGGGGATATACTTGATCCCAACTTTGGCAATGACTGTCTGGTTGAGTTTTGTTAACTACTTCCACAACACATTCATCCATTATAACCGCTGGTATTACCTGTTGTAAAACAGACCATGTGGTGTGGGAGAAGAGAATAGAGTGTGTAGAAAAAACTCTTTCTCCCTCCACACTAAGCACTGTATTCAACCACTCCAATTTGATGTTACCTGGCAGAAAGAGGCATGGCACAGTAGAGGTAAAAAATGAACAGTTTCTAATTTATTAACACCGGTAAATAATTATTGTAGTTACATGTGAATATTGAATGTAAAAATGTACCAAGGTTACAGAGAAAATAAAAATGAGAAGAAAGAGTAAAGAGGGAGAAGAGAAAGAGAGGGGGAGAGAAAGGCTCAGAAGCCTTCCGGCTTCTCATGGAAAACCCCCTGAGCAAGAAAGCTCAGAGGTCCCTTTTTCCACATGTGAGCAGACCTTTATACCCCAGGAAGTTGTCACTGGCCTACAGGAAGTTGTCACTGACCAATCAGAACCTGTTGTTTCTGATGTCACGCTCCCGGTGCCTCCCATTTGGGGAAGACAAAGAGGGTGGGCGGTCCTGACGGCTGATACTTCACACATTGCGGTCAGACAAAAGGCATGTAAAACAGGTGCCGAATCTTCACCCACAACCGTCGACACAGGAATGTCACACCTCCCCCTGCAGACATCTGTTATGCAAGGCAAAAGCAGGCTCCCGTGATGTCCATTCTTACACTGTAATAATGGTCTTGGCCCCAACCAAACTACGCAGTCTTGTTGAGTTACATTAGCTGCTTGTTCCACTAAAAGATGCCAATTATTGTTTTTACCAGTTATTCCCTTAGTTACTTTGAACCACTCATCAGAGGGTTGGCTCTCATCCAACACCTTAACCTGTATACCTTTGTCATTTGCATTCTGATTCAATTCCGTTTTATTAATTTTAGTCTGTGGTAATTGACACACTTGGAACGGAAAATAAGGCGGATGGTTGGTATAAGGCCATACCCAACATCTTTCTCCTTTCCCTTGTTGGTTTGTATTGTATACTTTATGTACGGTTGGTGGCCATAAATCCAATTTGGTGAGATTGATATACACTTCAAATGCGGGACCCTGATTTGAGGGATTGGACGTCACAAAAGAGATTATTTTTCTATGATGTATCGCAAAGGGTCCGCTACTAAGGTGTCCCACTTCAGATTATTGGTTATATACCATGGATATTGTGCATAGTTGCTTGCTCTATACCCCTTATGGTTAAGGGCTGTTATTGGTACTATTACTAATGAGGTGATATTAGCTCTTACACACACTGTAGGTGTAGTAAGAATATAGTGTATCTGTACCGCCAAATGTGCCATTGCATAGGACAGAGGTGAATGAGTGTTTGTAGTTCCTTTTCAGTGCGGCCCTCGCCATTCTGGGCCTGGTCCCATACTTAATAATAAAGGTGTATGTTCCACTGTCTGGCTACTTGTATGAAGTGCTCGGCACACACATCGGCAAAATGTCTCTCCTCTATCTTCATAACGGTCAAAGCATGCAACCTGAGTTCCCATTGTGAATCTAAATAATGTGCTTTGACCCTAAGATAACTGTGATTACTGACCGATGTCCAGTAATCTCCGGTGAGCGCAACCAAGCTGGTTTGTCTCACCGTCTCTCCACTTTACCCTTCTCGTGTTGAAACAAGTTGTGTATTTTCGTTACAGTAGTAGTTCTCGAAGGCAATTCATACGTGCAGTCATTGGATGCAACACAAATGATTTCAAACAGACCCTCATCCTCTACTATGTTAATCGGCCTGCAAGCTGTAGCTACCCATTTAGCTATGGCTTCTGATGTTGGTTGTAGAGTTTTCCATGAATCTCTGGAAAACTAGCCAGTGTGGTCTGCCTTTGGCGAGGTTGAGGAGCACTGTTAGCATCAGCTGTGTGCTTAGCTAGCAAGTGGTATTTTAGACTCGGAGTACTCCGGTCAATGCTTAGTTCACATTGACATTACGTTCAAATCAATTTAGTTTTGTCGACTGAACCGTCTGGTAGTGCTTTGAATCAGAACTTCCCATTCAAAAAACTGTGATTTATCCATTTCTGCTAATCGAAAAGCTTACTGATGTATAAGAATGTGCTTCCAGCATAGTTTTCTGACATCCCAACCTAGAAAAACTAAGGGCCACAGTGGTGCGTGCAATGCGCATGCGTTAATTGTGTGTCAAAAAAATTAACGCTGTTAAAGGAATTTTGTGTTAACACGTTATTAACTTTGACAGCCCTACTTATTAACTAAAAATTATTAACAAAAACAAACAGCGTGTATTCAAATAAATCAGATACAAATTCACAGAAAATAATTTTAATTATACAACACAATAAAAATTCATATAGTTCAACATGCACCAAAAATTATTATAATAAATTTAAACAAAATAACATTCAATATTATATAATATAACTCTAAACATTAAAACAACCAGTCAAAAAAGGGACAAACTATTTACAATTCAACACGATTAAACTGAATACTTTGAACTGTCTGTCCACATCAGACAATCCTAAATTGCAAGGGCAGCAATGAAATTAGATCATCTACATCCTGCCCTTGCAGACAAGACAAAGCAGCTCTTGTCTGTTAGCAGAGTTACTGTCTCCTCTTACAGTCCCACCATTTCCACTGTTTCCATGATGGTGCCGAGGCTTGAACTCTGTATTGCACAAAGACCATATTCAGACTGGTGATGAGAAAGGTACATTTTAATACATTTACATTTGAAGATTTTATCCATTTGTGTATAATGGTGAGTATAATCAAAACCATTTGAAATTGTCAGTTCAGAAGTGGCCACTGATGCAAAATCCTACCTTCAGAAGTCTTCCTGTTATGGTAAAAAATGTCGCCCCAGCACCAACCATCTCTTCGAGGCTCTACAGCTCTTTTGATGGGGGCGAAAGGGCATGGCAGCAAGCTTGTCTTACCTCTGGAGGATATGCTAAGTCTACACAGCCAAAGACTATTGTTTGGGGCGTAAAAAATAACTTATCTGCCCCGTAGCGGGAAGTAAGGTTGAAGTTTTTTATGTAATAACTTCGACCTTCCTGAAGCTGGGAACAGTCGTTGCCTTTCAAATGGGCAAGTATACACCTGGTACCATCGCTCAGCCCACAAGTCGACTTGCTTGCCACCATGCCGTCCTGCGTTTCATATTCTGCGGTACGGGTTGCCGAGTGGTACTCATGCTTTTCCACACAAATCACCCGGAATGCGTGTTTGCCTTTGGTACGGCATTGTCTTGGAAACATGTCTAAGAGGGAAATACAGAAACTCAATTCCTAATACAAGGGCAGGGGTTCTCTAAAACTCATACTCAAATGAGCTGGGGCCACTGCTGCCACTGTCATTGCTTTCGAAGACTAAATCACGGTTCAGACAATATAAAAAAGAACAGATAAACAGACAAAGCAAATAAATCAGATACAAATTCACAGAAAATTCACAGATTGCAGAAAATAATAATTATACAACACAACAATAAAAATTAATATAGTTCAACATGCATCAAAAATTATTATAATAAATTTAAACAAAATAACATACAATATTCAAAACTAAACATTAAAACAACCAGTCAAAAAAGGGACAAACTATTTACAATTCGACCCGATATCTTTAATTCAACTGAATACTTTGAACTGTCTGTCCACATCGGACAATCCTAACTTGCAAGGGCAGCAATGAAATTAGTTCATCAACATCCTGCCCTTGCAGACAAGACAAAGCAGCTGTGAATGTTGCCATCTTGTCTGTTAGCAGAGTTACTGTCTCCTCTTGCTGGGACAGTCCCACCAATTCCACTGTTTCCATGATGGTACCGAGGCTTGAACTCTGTATTGCACAAAGACCATATTCAGACTGGTGATGAGAAAGGTACATTTTAATACATTTACATTTGAAGATTTTATCCATTTGTGTATAATGGTGAGTATAATCAAAGCCATTTGAAATTGTCAGTTCAGAAGTGGCCACTGATGCAAAATCCTACCTTCAGAAGTCTTCCTGTTATGGTAAAAAATGTCGCCCCAGCACCAACCATCTCTTCGAGGTGCAAGTATGCACCTAGTACCATCACTCAGCCCACAAGTCGACTTGCTTGCCACCATGCCATCCCGCGTTTCATATTCTGCGGTAAGGGGTTTCCGAGTGGTACTCATGCTTTTCCACACAAATCACTTGGATAGGTGTTTGCCTTTAGTACAGCATTGTCTTGGAAACATGTCTAAGAGGGAAATACAGAATATAGTATTATTAACGGGTGGTGACAGGTGGTAGTAGCCTAGTGGGTAACACACTCGCCTATGAACCAGAAGACCCAGGTTCAAACCCCACTAACTACCATCGTGTCCCTGAGCAAGACACTGGGCACTGAGTGTCTCTTGGGGGCTGTGCCTGTAACTACTGATTGTAAGTCGCTCTGGATAAGGACGTCTGTACAGTTGTGATACACAGCAAGCAGAGGACAGGTTTATGAATTTTAGTTTTGGCCTAGTTTTGTGATAGTAGAGGGCTGGGTTAGAAGGGTTGCTAGGCATGTTTCATATCTTGCCCATCTTTTATTCAAGATGTTGGTGAGATGTAGTTTAGCCTTCAGGGAAGAGCTATGGTCCTTTGAATGTTTCAGTAAAAATGCGTGATAATGCGTTGTGATACTCTGAAAACATTAGCACTTACATTAACTTTACATAAACACTTATTTCTAACCAGGTTAAAAAAATATTTTACACAATATTTTTGAACGCCATTACATCACGTTTTATTCATTGTTCATAGAAACTTTACTGACTGTGAACTGACTGGAGCATTTAACTGCCTTTAAAATGTCAACGGATTATTACAAACTGTGCTTCTTACATTATTGGATACAATAATTCATGACAGTTTAATTAGCACAAGCTAACAATGACAGTAAACCCTTTTCCATTAAGTGCCCATTGAATGACGGAACGGACGGACAAAATTACCTTTCATGAAAATAATAATAGGCTCTGGTTCAGAAAAGCTATATTTTTAATACATACCTACATTTAAATTTACAGCATTTACCAGACGTCAGGGTTAAGTGTCAGGGACACGATGGTAGTGGGGTTTGAACCTGGGTCTTCTGGTTCATAGACGAGTGTGTTACCCGCTAGGCTACTACCACCCTACCAAACTACTACTACCTACTGCCTGGCAGAGTTTTATATAACTTTCTTTGAATTTAGTGAAGTAATTTACCTCGGTGTACCTCGTTTTGTCTGGTTTCTCGTCTCTATTACTTCTCGAATCTGGCTCGTGCTGCAGTCACCAAATTAGGTGTTCCCTTGCGTTTTGACGTCATGCGCTTCTATGCGGAGCCAGCCAATCAAAGGCGTTTATGCAAATTTAACGCGGTAAACAAGGTGACATGAAACCTATGGCCGAAAAGGAAAAAAATATATATTTCTTTTTTATATAAATAGTTTTTTTGAGTGATGTATTAATGGAAAGCCGCATATCTAGACAAACGTGTAAATGTAGCGCGTGATCAGTCGAACGCCGATGCAGGCGGAGCCGCATTGTTACGCATTTTAAAACAGGCCGTTTTACCTTTTGTTTCTTGCAACGCATCGTTCAGAGTGTGTGTTGTAGTTGTGAGCGATCCAGCTTACGCTTGTACTACTTGAGCTGGTCTGTTTCTTGTTTTTGCAGTTAGAACGTGCACCGCGCTGCTGCGGGTGACTGCAATTCCCATAAGCCATTGCGTGCTAAAGCTGCTCTATAGAGAAGAACACAGCAGCGGTGTGTGCAAACGATGCATTGCGATAGACAATTGACATCTTGAGAAATGTTTTACGCCAGATGTACTTTCCTGATGTAACCCACCCCACTTACCCAGACTTGGGATTAGCACCAAGAAATGTGCGACCCCAGTGGTTGGGATAAGTTAAGAGTTGTAATTTGCTGTGTGTCTGGTCTCTTATAATGTATGTGTAACGTATAATAGTCTTATTAGCATGAAATATTTTTTAGTTCATTATTTGGTGTTACTTTTGTTATCACCTGATATTTTTTCCAGTTTTAAACTCTCAATGCATGACCAGCATGAGCAATCCTGTCACGTCTACGGACTTACGAGGGAAGGAAGCACAGAGGTCTGACATACTGGGAAGGGGGTTTTATTATAACAAACAATAAAGAAATACAAATAAACAATGGCGCGGTGGCCGAAAACGATTTAACTTAAATAAAGAACTGAAACTAACCCGTAGGCGTGTGGCGATTGCCAGAACTCAAAACACATAAAACTAAACCAGGTCAAGTTCGTGCAGAGAGTTCACGAAAATGCCAGAGACCCAGAACGGGCGGAAACTTCTGGCATTTATGGGGCGTCAGGATTGGATTCAGGTGTGGAGCCCAGCTGCAGGCAATCCTGACAAATCCTTGCAGCAATAATACCAATTTACCTTGTAACATGCTGCCTCTGTATTTATATGTGTGCAAAGAAATGTGATTGCAAAACCAATAATCCTAAAAAAACTTTTTAGTTTAGATTATAATAAAATAATGTTGTTCCACAAACAAATTACAATAATATAATACTATATTACTATATTATTGTATCAATAATAACCACAATAATATAAAAATAGGTGAAAATACATATAACACAAAGAATGTTTTTCGTTCCTCATTCCGCAAATCTATTTTTTTGACAGAAGTTACACCCTACAAAGCACCTGTTTTGCGAGCATGACCAGTGTTAATGGCTGTCGGTGGGTTTTACAAAATGTGATCAAATAAAACAGAATTCTTATTCAGGATGTTTCAGAGGCATTGGGACTGTTGAAGTAGGAAGATATGGGTTTATTTATAACCCCTTTCCCAATGGTTGCACTTTCACCATTCTAATTACCACAAATTGCACCAATTCAACCTATTCAATCACATTTAATCTCTTTCCTCTCATCTCCCTCTTTTCCACTCCTCTTTTCACCTTTCCAACTTCCCATACATTTTACAGAGCAACAATGGTCACACTTTCAGCCTGTGGTCCAACACCACAGAATTGACCTATTCAACAAATTTAGAAATTAAAAAATTTAAAAACACATTTAACGTCTATCCACTCATCCCCTATTACTTACTCAAACCATCTTTTTTCCATCCTCCAATTCACAGGCATTATTTTTTACAGAGTAACAGTTGCCATACTTTCAGTCTTCCAACCCCCACAAATTGAATCTATTCAACGAATTTAATAAAGTTGACAAAATTTCACTCTTTCCCTTTCATCCTTCAACATTTTTTGCAGCATTTCTAGCCAAAATCGAAGATTGTCCACAAACTTCACTTTCTAGTTTTCATTTGAAAACTGACACCAGCAGCTCTTCAGATATGTCAGATAAACACAGATCACTTTGACCAATTTCTTATCCCTGATCAGTTTTCAGAATTAAGGCTGATATCATCACAACATCTCAGTAGGGTTATCAGCAGAATTTATTTCATACTTTTTTATGCCAGTTTCTGCATCAAAGCAACAAGATTAATCTTCTTTTTTGGCATAAATTAATTACAACACCTACTGAATTAAATTTTTTTTTTTTTAACTTTGCCCCAGATAAGAAATAATAGTTTCTACCGAGCAGAAACAGATAACCTTCTGTCCTGGGCCAGTGGTGGCCTAGCAGTTAAGGAAGCGGCCCTGTAATCAGAAGGTTGCCGGTTCGAATCACTGAGCAAAGCACCATCCCCACACACTGCTCCTGTCATGCTCACCAAGGGTGATGGGTTAAATACAGAGGACAAATTTCACTGTTTGCACCGTGTGCTCTGTTGCTGTGTATCACATGTGACAATCACTTTACTATCTTTAAAAGAAATGCATTAAATGCATACAAATAGTTAAACAATGCGAACTAAAGCCTTCAGTAATGACAAGCAAGTCCCTCTTTCTTGTGTACTTGAGGCATGTCTTTCCTTGCCGGCTCCCGTTAGGGGTCGCAACCCACCCTGTGTCCCCAGTGGCTGGGTTCTCTCTCCTTGTTCGTCTAAAACGGAGTCTGGCTCAAAATTATGTGGCTAAATCACACGTTCTCCAGGTACTAAAAGCCTGTATGTGGTAAATAAGAATTAAATGGGAATGGCCGTTGAGAAGAGTCTTTCAAAATGTTATTTTCATGGCATTGTGCATGAGAAAGTCTCTGCTGCCCTTCACCTCTACATCCTGCAGATGGCAGTAAAGATCACCAGTAAACAATCACAGCTGGGAAAAGTATTCAATGTTAGAACGTTTTTGATGTAGAGAATATATACTAAAATGTACTATATACTAGTTCATAGTTCAGACTTTCTGAAGATCAGCGAAACTTTAATACGGCTCAAGCGCTAAATTGAGAATCCAAGTATGAATTACATTTACACTTACATTTACATTTACACTTTTACCAGACATGCTTATCCAGAGTGACAGTCCCTTCTGGAGCAAGTGTCTTTCTTTACTTTACTTTACTTTTCTTTACTTTGCAGATGCTTTTATCCAAAGCGACTTACAAGAGGAAGATTCCAGCAATTCTCATTCGGTTTCTATAGATTTTGAGTTAATAAACTAAGAGCCCTGATAAGGCCGAACTTGTCAAGAATAGAACATCCTAGGGAATTCCTAGTGCTAGACAATTTTTTAAAATTTATTTTGTACAGTGTGTGTGCATGTGTGTGTGTAAGTGTTAGATTTGTCTGAAATACTTTTTAAACAAGTCGGTTTTCAACTGCTTCTTAAAGGTGGTGGTGGTCTCAGAGACCCCATGAAGAGGGATCTAGCTAGTAGTGTGTTGGTGTAAGAGGGAGAACTTCCATTTACAGCCCTGTAGGCAGCATCCAGGATCTGAACTCAATGCGAGCAGCTACTGGGAGCCGGTGGAGAGACATGAGAAGAGGTGGGATGTGGGTGTATTTCGGCTGGTTGAAGATGAGGCGGGCTGCCACATTTTGGACCATCTGGAGGGGTTTTATGATGACTGTAGAAGCTCCAGCCAGGAGAGAGTTACAAAAGTCGAATTTAGAGATGACCATTGCCTGGACGAGGAGCTGCGTAGTCTGTTTCTCAACGAGGGGTTTAAACCTGGGACTTCTGGTTCATGGGCGACCATCATAGGCTCCTACGGCCGCTTATATAAGTTGTGACTGACATTAAAATGAAATTTTTGCGATGAGGCTCAGCGGCTCAGTAGCTGTAGACAGAAATATCACAGCATGGAGTAAACTGATGGCAGTTCCGTCCCATTTCCTCTCCCATCCAGGGACTCACTCTTACTATTAAATTTTTAAAAAATAATATTTTAAATTTAAAATATTATAATAAAACAATGGCCATTTGCAGCGACCTGGCTGCTCCTCAGTCCGACCTGCACCAGTTGTTCCACAACCTCGTTTGTATGAACCAAACGTGGCAGATACGGTCGACTGGCATTTTATTGACCGACTCGGTATAATCCAGCCCCCACGTGCACGCGCGCGCGCGCGCGCTCCCGCGCCGTGTTGCGTGGAGCGCGCCGCCGGTGCGCGCTGCTGACCGGCGTCCTCTGCGGAAAGATGGAATGATGCTGCGGGTCCCCGACCGACCATGGCCAGGAACACGTCGCTGTATTTCCGCGTAGTGGAGGGACGCGGCCTGCCGGCGAAAGACGTGTAAGTTGCGGCGCGGGTGGCGCCCCTGTCACCTGCGCTGGGTGGCGCGGTCACCGTCCCGCCACGCGGTGCAACCTGTGGACGCAGCGTGGACCATTTAACACCAGACGGTGTCGCCTGTGCGTTTTGGTGCAAACCCGCATGCTGTTTGGTGCTTCTTTACAGGTCTGGGACCAGTGATCCCTACTGCATCGTCAAAGTTGACCACGAGGTCGTGGCCAGGTGAGACTTTTCTTCGCGTCGTTTTCTCTCTCGTCCCTTGTTTTATACACACTGGCGATCATTCGGACAATTGCGCGCAGCGTGGACGGCTGGGGTGGGCGGGGCTTTATTCACCGCGGTCACCCCGGCCCCTCCCCCTCCGATAACCCGATCCATCTCCAGACTTTAAGACATCGGCAGGTTGCCATGGAGATGATCATAAATTATTGCAGGGGAGATCCCTCTCTTCGCTGGAAAATGGGAGTGGCCGGATGTGGTGCATTTCGTTACATTACATTTTACATTTTACATTTTACATTTACAGCATTTACCAGACGCCCTTATCATGAGCGACTTACAATCAGTAGTTACAGGGACAGTCCCCCCTGGAGACACTCAGGGTTAAGTGTCCTGCTCAGGGACACAATGGTAGTAGGTGGGATTTGAACCTGGGTCTTCTGGTTCATAGGCGAGTGTGTTACCCCACTAGACCACTACCACCCTGGTTTTTTCCCCAAACGTACTTTGTTTATTCGCCTGAAAACACAAAAATCTTTTGGTTTTCCAAAAAAACATATTACATGTTAATTAGCTCCCTTAAAGCAGTTATAAACTGTGTGTGTGTGTGTGTGTTGAGATGTTGGAGCAGCACACCTGGAACACACCATTGTGCAGTTTAATTCGATTTATTTATGTCCGCTTTTGAAGTGTAAATACTCGCCCTCCCTTCCTTTTAGAGGAACAAGAGGGCGAATTTATTTTTCGCTCTGCGTCACCTCATTGTTTAGTACAGCACGTTTAGATATTTGCATGTTAATCGTTGCACTGTACTTTTTTTTTTTTTTTTTAGACAGCAAAACAAGGATTTATGACTCTGTGAGTCGGTGACCAATGAGGGCTGTCCGTCTGCTTTCTCTCACTCTGATTGGCTCGCTTTGCTCAGACCCAGGCAGGTTGTTGTTGTGATGAACTGACCATTTCCAGAGCTGGAGATATAAAGAGCAAATTCCCCGCGAGGTTGTCGTAGTTTTCCACTCATTAAGACCTGTTTGATCCTCTTGTCAGGTTAGTTTTACAGCTGCAGTTAGAATCATGTTTTTTTTCCAGGAAAGAGTTTAATTTTGCATCATTCATGATGCAAAATCATGGTTTACTTACTTACATTTACATTTACAGCGTTTACCAGACGCCCTTATCCAGAGCGACTTGCAATTAGTAGTTACAGGGACAGTCCCTTTCAGGGTTAAGTGTCCTGCTCAGGGACACCTGGGTCTTCTGGTTCTTAGGCGAGTGTGTTACCCACTAGGCTACTACCACCCCTACAATAACTTATTTAGGCTGTTAGAGGTCTGTTGATGCTGAAATGACTATGAATTTGGCAGAAAATGACGTATCAGTCTTACAGAATCAAACGGACGGGTTCAAACATCGATCCTCCTGCCAAATTTGACCTTTAAGGTTGAAGGTTTGGCCTGGTCACCTTCTTTTTATTTATTCCTTTTTGTGCCAACCCTTGACCTCGGTAGACTGATCCCGGCTTCTCCCTGCAGGACCGCGACCGTATGGAAGAACCTGAACCCCTTCTGGGGAGAGGAATACACGCTGCACCTGCCCATGGGCTTCCACACTCTCTCCTTCTACGTGATGGACGAGGACACCATTGGGTACGAGAGCTGACTAGACTGCCCCATCCCACCTTAGCAACAGTGGATTGGCTTTTGAACACAAGATGTGTCTAAAACAGCTAAACTGTGTGCCTGTGGAGATGCAAAATATGTCATTTTTGGTTCTGTGCTCAGTAATTAATGCATCGCTGGAAATAACTT
Source organism: Denticeps clupeoides (assembly GCF_900700375.1). Lineage (NCBI taxonomy): Eukaryota > Metazoa > Chordata > Actinopteri > Clupeiformes > Denticipitidae > Denticeps > Denticeps clupeoides. The sequence goes on from NC_041717.1 coordinate 21,088,107, forward strand.
GGTAAATATACAGAAAATATTACTTGTGGCTAATGGGTACAATGAGACATTTCATTTAAAGGTCAAAAAACGACCAAACCAGCACTGGTTATGGGTATTGACCAGTCATCTTTCATCTGTCCACAGTTCCATCAGCACACTGAGGACTGACGTGTTCCTACGGGTGTAAGGGTTGGTTAGAGGCCACATAGTTACAGCATAATATTTGCAATTTTACCACAGTTTGCACTTAAATATTTATTAAAAAAACATCCGTACTGAAGTTGCTAATCTGTGCATTTTGCAAGGTGGCTTTTTCACACCTGTGAAAATGTGCAAAAATCTCTACTTTGTGTGCAATGCATGTCTTAATGCATCCAGTCAGACGTGTCATGGCCATTGGCGTGTTAAATGTTGTATAACGATCAATTTTCCCTCCACCCGTTCCAACAGGCATGACGATGTGATCGGAAAGATTTCCCTGAGCAAAGAGGCCATCGCAGCCCACCCGAAAGGTACGGCAGCACGAGACCGAGACCCAAATGAATGCCCAGAACGAGGAGGATTCCGGATGCATGATGGTGGAACGTGTCCTTTTCTGTGCTGCGGCCCAATTTCGCTTCAATCCAGAGATAAGAATATGAATTGATGCTCCAGTTCTCGGGTTCGTTCGGTTCAACGCAGGTCTTTCCCAGACTGAGAGCAGGTCAGGTGCAGCTGAGTCACTTTTCGCATAATTCTCCTCAAGCCGACATCACGTCCTCCCCCTCAGAAGCCCAGAGTGGATCCGCATCCCATGAATCACAGCAAGCTGTCGGGACTGAGTCAGGCCCTACCAGGGGGATCATGGGAAATGTGTAGATTGCGTCTCCGTGGCTCCCGCGCTTCTCCGCTCCCACCGAGACTATTTAGAGCTTCTAGAGCTTCCTCTTGGTGTTTCCGAAAGGCCTTGATCCCCAGTGTCTCTCTGTGACCCGGGGCTGTTCCCTCAGGCCTGGACAGCTGGCAGAACCTGACCCGGGTGGACCCAGATGAGGAGGTGCAGGGGGAGATCCACCTGGGGCTGGAGCTGCAGAAGGAGGCGCAGCGCACCTGCATACGCTGCCACGTCATCCAGGCCAGGTGAGACACTGAGCAAGACACTTAACTCCGAGTGTTTCCCAGGGGGGACTGTCCCTGTCCCCGTCTATGGAAAAGGGCATCCGATAAGTGTAAATGGAAAAGTGCTGGGAGGGTTTGAAACATGGTGATTCCAAAAATTGCTGGAAAGGACGCAGTGAATCTTCTGTGATAAACTGATGAGGTATGGTTTTGAAAGAGCAGCGTATAATTAACTTTTCCACGTCTGACCTTCTCTGCAGAGATCTGGCCCCCAGAGATATCTCAGGCACGTCTGATCCGTTCACCAGGATCCTTTACAACAACCACAGTGCCGAGACATCGGTAAGATGTTGGTGTGTGTTTATGTGTGTGAGAGAGAGATATCAGTATAAAGAGGGTTTCAGGTGTATTGAAAGTGAAGTGATTGTCATTGTGAAACACAGCAGCACAGCACACGGTGACACAATGAAATGTGTCCTCTGCTTTTAAGCATCACCCTTGGTGAGCAGAGGGCAGCCATGACAGGCGCCTGGGGAGCAGTGTGTGGGGACGGTGCTTTGCTCAGTGGCACCTTGGCGGATCGGGATTTGAACCGGCAACCTTCTGATTACGGGGCCGCTTCCTTAACCGCTAGGCCACCACTGGCCCATATTGTTTTGCACTTTATCTTCTTTTCAGTGTAATGAAAGCATAATACCATGAAGAGAACACTTCATGTGAAAGAAAAAATTTACATTTACATTTACAGCATTTATCAGACGCCCTTATCCAGAGCGACTTACAATCAGTATTTACAGGGACAGTCTCCCTGGAGCAACTTAGGGTTAAGTGTCTTGCTCAGGGACACAACGGTAGTAAGTGGGATTCGAACCCGGGTGTTCTGGTTCATAGGCGAGTGTGTTACCCACTAGGCTACTACCACCCTATAAAAAATGATTTGGCCATTGTGATTAATACATGTGGAGGCATTTTTTTCTGCATGCAAACCAACTATTTTTTCATCCTTTTCATCCAAAAACAAAAAAATGCTGCTCGGCATGAAAATATTTGTGTTTGTATTATTGTGTACATGTTTGTTTAATTGTGTTAGATCATAAAGAAGACGCGGTTCCCTCATTGGGGGGAGACGCTGGAGCTGTGGCTGGATCAGGGGGAGGAGGAGGTGGGCGGGGCTGTAACGCTGGAGGTCTGGGACTGGGACATGGTGGGCAAAAACGACTTCCTGGGCAAGGTGAGGCTACATTCAACATGCCCCATTCTTATCTGTGATTGGCTGAGGCAGTTTCAGAAGAAACCTTTTACCCGTTGGCGTAGGTGGAGATTCCGTTCTCCTCTCTGCTCAGAAGCCCTCTGATGCAGGGCTGGTTTCGCCTGCTGCCCCTGGGCAATGCTGAGGACGATGCTGGGTGAGTCTTTGTGGGCCCAACTTGAGGCAGTGATGCTCGAACTTCTGTAGTCACACCAATTTCAGTAATGGCATTACTGTGTGTGTTAATACTTTCACGCTCAGCTCTGCTACATTTAAACATGCATAATTGATAGTCAATTAAAGATTTACGGTGGTATATAATACCAAGAAGAAAGTTTTAGGTGCAGTTATTCTGTATTCGTGTTTTCACACGGCAGGGCGTTTTAGAGGTTTTACATGGAACAAGGTTCCAGATCTGAAGACCCACCAGTCACGACACAAACACTTCCCACTCACTTCTTACCAGTGAGAGGATGACTGAGTTGTGTGTGTGACTGGTGGTTGAGTCAGTGTTTGCATGTGTGTATAGGAGCAGTGATGAAAACTCATTAAAATCCTACAGGCCTTGGCAGATTTTCACCAAATGCGAACCGCGAACTGTACAGGACTGTACATGGAGTAAACATCTGACACACACACACACACACACACACACACACACAGACTTTGTGAGGAATACTGATTGCCCCTTCTTTATGTGTGTTTGTCTCTGTTGCCATATTAGAAATTTAATTCCATAAAATACCAGAAACTCATACCATTTGCAATCCCACAATGAAAAAACAGACAGAAATTAATGAAACATTAAAAATGATTATTATAATTTAATATCAATATCAATAATATCAATTTGACACAGGTGATTGTGTTATACTTATAAATGACTGAACATTTGCTGTTGAGCCCCATCATTAATTGTATCAGTTATTGATCAGTAGTTATTTTAATCTGAGTATCATTTGTTTTGACAACAATTTAACTTACTGTCACATATCTAAAACAGAGGGGGGGGGTGTTCATGACCACACACCAAGTAGGGTGCCTTGCCATGGCACTTTGACCTTAATTGTGTTCCCATGTGCCTTGCTTTGTCTTGCAAATTGTCCTAATTGAACTTTCCCACAGTGGGAAGTTAGGAGGTCTTCGTCTGAAGGTACGTTTGGCAGAAGAGCGGATTCTGCCCTCGCTCTTCTACCAACCCCTCATTGACCTGCTGGTGGAACCGGTAATTTCACCTGCAGAGGTCAGATAATATCTGATTCATTACTTTATTTCAGCTGTAGACACATTTTGGTGGTTCATAGATGTCAGATAAACTTGTGTTTTGTGGCAGGTGGAAGACCCGAGCACCTTGACACTGCTGGAGGAGGTGACCATGGTGGAGAGCAGGCAGGACGTGGCCATGACACTGGTGAAGATCTACCTGGGCCAGGGCCTGGTGGTGCCTTTTCTGGACTACCTCAACACCAGAGAAGTCAACCACACCTGTACGCAGCAGAATGTTCTCACCTGTACACTCTAATGTGTGTGTGTATTTTTTTTGTGTGTGTGTCTGTGTCTCCTTGACAACTGTTTTTTTTTTTTTATTCCTTTTTTTATAATTTCATGGAAAAGAAGAACATTTCTAAACTTCTGAACAGTTGTGTATCCGCGTGTATGTCTCTGGCAGTGTGTTGCACTGGTGCCGCTCCTCCCTCCATTGCGTTGTGTACTGCGTGGGCGGGAACTCTTGGCCTTCATCTCTATATTTATCCCCCATCCAATTACTCTCCTCCTTCATGTGACATCGCTTCAAGCGTTCCTCCTTCACTAATTATGTTTTGTCTCTGACTGTACCCACCAGCTAATTTAGCGTTTTCTTCGTTGTCATCGTTTCATGCGCTTCTGCTGATAAATGAAGTGAACAAAGTTTCCATAGCAACTCTGCAGGAAGTAGCCTCAAATGGGAGTTTGAGGGTCTGAAGGTTGATGGTGGAGGCTTAAAAAACTGCTTGATTCCGTTCCCACTTGTTGCTAGACAACCAAGTTTGGAGGCTGGCAACCCTTTCAAAAAGTCAGAAAGTTACTCAGTTCCCCAGGTCTCATCATTTATATTTTACATTTACTTGTATGGCATTTGGCAGACGCCGTTATCCAGAGCGACCTATAGCTTTCCGCTTTCATGTTACCGTCAATGAAGTAGTCAGTTCCTGTTCACTAGGACTCAATGCATGAATACAATCATTTTATTCACTCAAGTTTTTCGTTACATAAGTCAAATTATAAGAAAGTTAAAAGTTTGTCTAAGTGTTCTCCAAAGTGGAAGGTCTTAACCTGCAAAATGAAAACACTCTGTACACGCGACTGTACAGTTCTGACCTCGAGGGGAAGTGCATTCTAGATGAGTGTCTTCCTCGCACCTTCAGCGGTGGAGGGACCAGGTGAGCAGAACTGGAGGGTCGGAGAGTGTGAGGTGCAATACAAGGTATAATAAGGGTTCTGAGTAAGGATTGTGAACCCCATGTTTGGCTTTGTAGGTCAGCATCAGTATTTTGAATTTGACTTGGAGCCAGTGGAGGGATCGTAGCAGTAAGGAGATGTGGGAGAAGTTGGGATGGTGCTGCTGCGTTAGTTGTAGAGGCTGGATGGCAATCAGAGGTAGACCTGCTAGAAGGGAGTTACAGTAATCCAGTCGTGAGATTACTCAGGTCTGGACAAGTATCTGGGTGGCCTGTGTTGACAGATAAGGGCTGATCTGATATTGTAGAGAAGGAATCTACATGTTCGGAAAGATTGGTGATGTGAGTTGAGAAGGAGAGTTGGATGTCTGTAGATACCCCAAGGTTGCATGCCATTGTAGAAGGAGAGATCTGAGAGTTGTTCAGGTAGATAGGAAGAACCTGATTATGGTGAAGAATCTGCTGGGATGAATATTAGTTTGGTTTTGGTGGCATTAAGTTTTAGATGATGGGCTGCCATCCAAGATGAAATGTCAGTTAGACATGATTTTGGAAGCGGCATGTATATCTGAGGGAGGAAAATAGAAGATGAGTTGTGTGTCGTTGGCATTGCAGTGGTATGATAACCCATGTGAAGAAAACTACCTCACCAAGTGATCTCATGTAGAGGGAGAAAAGGAGAGGACAGAGTACTAAGACCTGAGGAACACCATTTGAGAACAAATGTGGATCTTTTCCAAGTCACTTGGTAAGACCGCTCATCAAGGTTGGAACCATTTCCATGCTGAGCCCTGAATTCCAAGTCTCTTCAGAATGGACAACTGTGGTTAACTGTATCACATGCTGCAGAGAGGTCGAGGAGAATAAGAACAGATGAGAGTTTTGCTGATCTGGCTGCATGTAGCTTCTCAGAAACAGCCAGAAGGGTTCAGTAGAATGACCTGCTCTGAAGCCAGGCTGGTTGGGATCTAGGAGGTTGTTCTGAGACAGATGAAGTGACAGTTGATTGACCAGACATGACCAGATGCAATTTAACCATTTATGACATGAGAAATGAAGGGGATAAGGTCAGGAGAGATAGTTTGGAGTATTGTGGAGGGGATTGGATCCAGTGGACAGATGGTTGGATTACCTGTAGATATGATCTGGATAATTTCATCTGATGTAAGTTTTGAAAATGGTTCTGGGGCAGTCTGCAAGACTTGGGGCAGTCTGCAAGAGGGTGTAGAGTAGGGGTTGTGGTGGTGGAGAATGTCTGGCAGATTTGCTCAATCTTCCCTGTGAAAAAGTTGGCAAAATCTTCAGCAGAGATGAGAATATGTTGTGGAGTTTTTGAGGGTTGTGGGCAAAGTTTCTGATAAGATTTTTTATATTTCCTCCCTGCTGCTCTTAGTTTCCTTCAACTGCTGCGCAACATCTCAGATAGCCAGGGAGCAGGGGGAGAAGTGGTTTTGGGTTTGGAAGATAGAGGACAGAGATGATCCATAGAAAAGGAAAGTGAGGAGAGGAGAGTGTTAGTGGTTGTTTCCAGGGGTAAGAAGAAGAATGAGCCAGAGGTTGAAATAGTGCAGGAAGAGACAGATGAAGGTGAGACAGGGTGAAGGTGGTGGAGAAGAGTGGTGGATGGTGGTCTGTCTTGGATCCAATAGGTAGTGTGAGGGTGAAGGACAGAAAGTGGTGGTCAGAGATGTGAAGATTTATCTCAACTGGTTTTAATCCTCCATCCTGATTCATGGTGCGTCATGGAGGAAGGCACATACGTTGTATTTTTAGGCTTTTTAGGTGTTTGTTTTTTTTAGGTGGATCAGACAGGAGGCCTACTTATAGTTTCAGCTAAGAGCAGTGTAATATATATTTCCTTCTGTCTGTCCCACCTCTGTAGCCGATCCTAACACCCTGTTCCGATCTAATTCCCTGGCCTCCAAAGCCATGGAGCAGTTTATGAAGGTGAGTATGCGCTCACTTGCTAACCTTGAACTAAAATCTTGAGGTTATATTGAGGATTGGTTATTTTTTTTAAGATATATATTTGTTTTTTAATGGCATATAATGCAATGTGTGTGTGCTTGTGTGTTGGCAGGCTGTAGGAATGTTATACTTGCATGAGGTGCTGAAGCCAATTATAAACCGCATTTTTGAAGAGAAAAAATATATTGAGTTGGACCCCTGCAAGATCGACATGAACCGCTGCAGGTACCAAGACACACACTCACAAACACAATTATGCACGTTTCTATACATACATCTCGTACAACTAGTGCATGTGGTGTGTGTATGTTAACGCACTGCTCTGGAATAGTTGTGGCGATAAGAGAGGATTGTTAGTGGAGTGTAGAGGTTGTTGCCTGGCAACCGCCAAGTTCTCCCATCTCTCGGTCCCACCTCAGGGGACTTTTTAGCTCATCTTTTTACCACCGTTTTATGACCCTCATTTTTCTGCCTTTTTCTACTCAGTGGAAGGTCTGGCTGATGTGGCACTCCTGTCATTTTGAAAATACGTTAAATGCTTCAGTTCTTGAAAACAATCTTGACATTTAAATGAAGAAGATTGTTCAAATATAACCTCATGCAACTCAAGATGGCATAGTTAAGCAACAAACAAGTGATAAACACAAAATAAAAGGGGACGAGGAGACATTTTGAACATGGCTTGTGATCACAAAAGCTTTGATTATGGTGTGTTTGTGAAATAAGAATATTAGTGATGTACTACTGATGGAATCAGTAGTAGTCTGTGCTCTTATGGTTTAGAATTTTTCCTCAATCCCACAAGTTCTCGTGGTTACTGCTGCACTTGCTGGCTGCCTGTAAATTCCTTCCTGTAAAATTCTACTTCTCTACTTAACTTATACTTACTCTAACAAGATTTACTAGGCCACTGGGGACATGTCTGCCTGTCCTTTATACGTCCTTATTCTCTCACTTTCTTTAGGCGCATCTCATTTAAGGGCTCTGCATCAGAGGTGGAGGTGAGGGAGAGCAGCGTGGGTCTTCTGCAGGCCTACCTCAGCAGCATCATGGAGGCAATCGCGGGCTCGGTGGCCCAGTGTCCCCCTGTCATGAGGGTTGTCTTCAAGCAGCTGCACAAGAGGGTGGAGGAGCAGTTCCCCGATTCACATCACGAGGTTGCATGCCTGTCATTGCCTGTCAGCTTCAGTCCCAGAAAACAAATGTGTTTCTTATATTCTCATATTCACTTCGCTTTCATCCCCGAATCCGCTTTCTTCACTGTGAAAGTGCTGCCAACTGGGTCCCATAGCAACTGTTTTTCTATTCCCATGGCAACCCGTTTTTCAGATTTACCAGCCCCCCCAGGTGGTGAGTGCAGATCAGAGGTTTGTTAGTTCTGCACTTTAATCCGATGTTGTTAATGAACCACCCATGATGAATATATGTCTCTTGTGGCTTTTTAGGTCGAAGAAAACTGCTGCTTTCTGAATCAGAATTTCCGTCCTGCAATAAATGTTGTTTTTTTTCATGGGGGGTTCGGGGTTAATGCTGTAAGGGCGAGGGATGCCATTGTATCCTTGAGGAACACAGTTGCTCCACAGTTGCAAGAACCGGAGATGACACAGGAACGTGTTCATTAACGCGGTCCAGGGGTGAAAACACAACCACAAAACCACGTCCATTCCTGAAATACAACAACACAGTGTGATCTGATACGGCACAGAGACCGAGTGAAGATTCTATACGAGAGAAAACGGGTTCAATCCCCTTAGGATAATTTCAGATACATTTTTAATGGGTGTAAATGTATTTTAGGAGGGAGAATTGACACAGAGGTGTTTTATATTTGGACAGTTTTACTGTAATTACTTTTTTTTTTTTTACAATATTGCTATTTCACTTGTTGGATAGTTAATTGGGCTAGTTTTAATGAAACTACAATAGCTTTGCCTATGAAACAAATCACAGTTCTCCTCTTGACACTCTACAGATGAAACTTCCATTGCATTAGTCCACAATAAAGAATTTGCCTGAAATTTAAGGCTTTTTGATCTCTGCAGTTGACGGCCATGCTGCTGTGGACCACCACAGAGGCTCCATCTCTTGTATCTCTGCTTCGCTTAGACCATTTTCTTTTTTGCTCTCCGTCTGTGCAGGATGTGAAATATTTGGCCATCAGTGGGTTCTTTTTCCTCCGCTTCTTTGCTCCTGCCATCCTGACGCCCAAACTCTTTCACCTCCGAGATCATCACGCTGACACCCGCATCAGCAGAACGCTGCTGCTGTTGGCCAAGGTACCCACAGACATCTTTGTGGGGTCCACGTTACTAACGAACAATACAAAAAATGTTCTCTTCTTCTTTTTTTAAGGCTCTCCAGAGTGTGGGCAACCTTGGCTTACAGCTGGGCCATGGGAAGGAGCAATGGATGGCCCCACTCCATCCCATAATCCTCCGCAGCGTGGCGTCCGTCAAAGACTTCCTTGACAAGTTAATAGATGTTGACCACGACAGTGGTAAGGCCTGCAAAGAACGATTTGTATCGCTCATACACTCTGCAGTATACATGGCATACTAAATATTTCTGAATGTTTGCACACGAATTGCAATGAATATCTGCAGGTTTGCTTGAAATTATAAGCTGAGGCAGAGTTCTAATGAACTATTCACATGAACATCTAGTTTATATGTATGCATGTGTACAGAAAACATGATACACTGATCTCATTACTTGTGTGTGTGTGTGTGTGTGTGTGTGGCACAGTGTCAGGTGTCAGTATCCAGTATTCGTCTCACCAACCTGCCCGGTTGTCGTCACACACTTGACAGTTTGTGCTCGATGCTGTGAAATTTGGCCCCTCAGGCACAGTGGTGAACTCCGGCATGCCAGAACGTGACTGGACACACACTCAGAGTGGAGCTCCTTAAACCTGCTGCCACATGCACGCACGTGTGTGTCTCTCTGTGGATTAAAGTGTCTATGTTTTCACACTGCAACGCTCAGTTTTCCGCAGCAATTTCCTGCTTCGGCGTCTGTAGCATGAAGGAAATGGAATCCAGTGTGTGTGATCAATTAAGATGAAAAGGAAAAGATAAGGGACTATAATATATATATATATATATATATATATATATATATATATATATATATCAGTATATACTAATTATAATATATATAATATGATATTATACTATATATTATATATATATATATCATGATATATATATATATAGAATATATATATATATATTTATATATTATATATATATATATATATATATATATATATATATATATATATATATATATATAACTTCGATCATAATCATTCTGCACACATCTCTGGAGAATGCAGTGTGATTGCACCATAACACACCACCACACACCAGACCTAATTATACACTCCGCCTCTCAAGGGAATTCATCTCCTCTCATGCAAACACACCCTGATATTTGTAACTGGACATGTGTGTAAGCAGTGATAATTGATGCACATATTACTTTTAATCCATTTCAATTGTCACCTTTAATTACGTATATGAGTGTAGATATTCGTGGCAGTGCTGTTTCTGCTAATCTTAACATGAGCTTTGAGCAAAGAGACCCCTTCAGTACACAAATGTCTTTCTTTCTATATTTCTATTTTTTAATAAGATATTGTCATTATGAAGCCCATCGTAACACAGCAATTCTCAGTACATTACCAGATTGTTGCATGTGACACAATTTTATAATTTATTACTGAATATTAAAGCCACACAAAACTTTGCTGCAGAAAGACTGAACAGACATAAGTGAAGTAAAGTGAAGTGATTGTCACATGTGATACACAGCAGCACAGCACACGGTGCACACAGTGAAATTTGTCCTCTGCATTTATCCCATCACCCTGAGTGAGCAGTGGGCAGCCATGACAGGCGCCCGGGGAGCAGTGTGTGGGGACGGTGCTTTGCTCAGTGGCACCTCAGTGGCACCTTGGCGGATCGGGATTTGAACCAGCAACCTTCTGGTTACGGGGCCGCTTACTTAACCGCTAGGCCACCACTGCCCCATATGTAGTAATAAACAATATCAGTTCCGAATCAAGGGGTGAGGATCATATTTCGATCTAAGTGTTGATTACATTTATAAAACATTTCTTTAAATAAATAGATGCATAGTGAACAACATCAAATATAAAAGTTCTCATCCCTCAATGTTTTAAACCTTATTTGTTATATTCTGTAGCTACAAGTCCATGTACTATGAAGTGTGATCTATACTTTCTTCTTCATCCCTTCAGTCTCGGAGGTTCCTCAGAGGGCGGTGTTTCTGCCGTCGGTGACGGTGAAGGAGGGCTTCCTACAGAAGTACAAGGCGGAAGGCCCTCAGCTGCTCAAGCGCTTTGCCTTTAAAAAGCGCTACTTTTGGCTGAGCAGCGAGACCCTGTCGTACGGCAAGACCCCTGACTGGCAGGTCAGAAGAAGCAAGATGGCTGCATGAAACTCAAGCTGGTTCAGTAGGATCAGTATCAGTCTGCGCCGTGTGTTGCAGTTTACCACTTCAAACTAGTGGCTCTCATAGCTTACATAGCTCATACATTCACTGCGTTTACCAGACGCCCTTATCCAGAGCACCTTGAAGTCAATATTTTACAGGGACGGTCCCCCTCGAGACACACAGGGTTAAGTGTCTTGCTCAGGGACAACATGGTAGAAAATGGGGTTTGAACCTGGGTCTTCTTGTTTGTAGTGTTTTACCCCCTAGGCCATTACCACCCAAACTGAATTATGAGTCTGTTACTTCACATTGCAATGTGGTGCAAGCACCAGGCAATTAAATTCATTTCCATGCAAACCTCAATGAGGCATTTATGCAAATAACCTCACCAATGAGTCGGATTTATGCCAAGTTTAACCAGCCGTGCTGTTGCAATCGAGAAGTAACGATTGGTTGCATCTCCTGCAAGTGGTCATGGCCAACGTCGAGCGTACAAAGATTGTACAAAGATCTGACATCATTAGTGTTTAAACTCCTTGGGGTAAACCTTCAGAAACTTTCATTATTATGGCAGTTATGGTGTCATATTAAATTATACGAATATATTCACCATATAGGTTGCACAATGTTCTAAATCTCATTTTGACGATTTGCCATTCCTGCCTCACCTCTTAAATCAGCCCAGCAGGCTCATTACCATGAGTGCCGTATGAGCAGCTCATTAGCCCTAACGAATAGCGAATCCTTCTCCCCGTTCTATCATTAAAAGGAGGGAGAGAAAGGAAGGGAGTGAGGGAGAGAGGAGGGGAGGGCTAGGTGGGTAAATGGACGCATCTTCCAGATGTTCGACTGAATAAATCAGGGATCTGCCCCCCTCTCTCTCACTAACACTGTAAAATACTGTACTGTGTTATACTGTTTGTGTGTGTGTGTGTGTGTAGCTGCGCTCCTCCATCCCGGTGCCTTGCATTTGTGCGGTGGAGAGGGTGGATGAAAACGCTTTCCAGCTTCAAAATGTCATGCAGGTCGTCACCCAGGACAACGAAGGACAACTACGCACCATGTACCTGCAGTGCAAGGTGGTCAAGATCACAATAAAACACACACACACACACTCTCTCTCTCACTCTACAATGACTGCCACTACACTGTAATTATGTGAATTATTACTGACTTATTACAGCTTTCCTGTGTGTTCCTTACTGGTGTGTGTGGGTGTGTGTGTGTGTGTGTCTTCAGAATGTAAATGAGTTGAACCAGTGGCTGTCAGCCATCAGGAAGGCCAGTATATATAATGAGCGAATGCTGCCCTCGTTCCACCCCGGAGCGTCCCGCAGTGCCAAGTGGACCTGCTGCTTACAGGCCGATCGTGCAGGTGTGGGTGTATGTGGTGCTGTATTTATGTTGTTATTTGTTCTGCTTCTATTTTCTTCATAATGATCATTTTTAATGTTAATGAACACATTCCTGCTTTAATAACGTTTTAACTCTATAAACGTTGATATTCTAATGAGTAATTTTGTTCCCAGCTCCCGGATGCAGTCGGACCCACTCTGCAGTAACTCTGGGGGACTGGAGCGACCCGTTAGACCCCGACGCTGAGGCTCAGATCATCTACAAACAGCTCCTGCAGGGCAGAGAGAAACTCAGGTCTGTGTGCGTGTGTGTGTGTGTGTGTTTTTATGCCAATGCAGTACTTCATCTGTTCATCTTTCATCTGTCTCTCCATTCACTCTCCACTCGTTCATCTGATAGATGCAGCTTTGATGTTGGTACATGTACTTGATGGTCACAGGACAATGAAGCCTCCAGTGTTTTTCGTCATCATTTCTTCAGTGAGACGATTTTCCCGTAGCTGTCTGCTTTTCAGCATCAACACACATGTATTCTATATTTTTAACTTTAACAGTAGAAGAATGCCGAGTTTCAATTTTCAAATAACATCTAGTCTTCCAACCTTACATTTTCCAAAAAAAGCATTACTTTTACTAGATTATATTAAATCAAATTAATTCATTTACTCTCATATCTGCTTTTGAGATTTATCACAGACCATGTCTATGACAACCACTTTATCACTTCCATCATCATCGTGCTCATCACCCCATTCATTTACTTCATTAGTGTTTTCATGAGGACCCACCTGCATGGAAAAGAAGTGTCAAGAAAACGATTTTCTTTAGCTATTGCATATGACATAAGTTGATAATTAACGAGTTAATCTGTTGACAAGTGTGTTATAAAGAAGTGCTTCTTGTGCTTAATGGAATCTTGTAAACCAGTAAAGCACTACAACCATTTTAAGTTAATGTGAAATCATCCTGGGGTACAGTCCACACAGTGGACCACTACAGTGTGATGGATCTGAATGGCTCTCTGGTATCTTAACAGGAAACAATACCTGGAGTCACAAGAAAGTGGAGGAGATAGAACAGAAGAAATGCCACCAAGCTCTGCTCAGCCATCAGGTGTGTCACTGAAGTCAAAAAAGCTTCTAAATATTTAGAAATCAAATGTATTTAGTCAATCAAATGTCAATCGTATGATCGTGGAAAAGAAATACAATAATTCAAGTTTTATCAATCAAGCCCACGTAATCATGAATAAAAAGAATAGCAATCAATAGCATTTTTTAAAAACATTTTTTATTATGATTACGAGTTGCTTGTTCCTTGGAATTAATAATATATTGTGAGATATCGCTTTTGTAAATTGTGTGTGTTTTTGTAATTTTTCAGACGGACACAAGGGGGCAGTGGCGACCCAGGATAGGGGCAGGGCCGTGGCTGCTCGCCTGCTGGAGGCTGTTCAGGATTTGGAACGCGCCCACTCATCTTACCAGTGCCGCGAGGGGGAGGACGGCGGCGCGCTCATTCTAACCCCCCAGGCTGCCCTCTGAACCCCGACATCCTCCAGATTCCCGTTCGCCATTTTAAATCCTGCGCCAGCGCTGTTTGCCAAGAAAATGTCACAGTGCACAAACACACAACAGAGAGTCTAAAAAGCCATGACATTTTTATTCATTTTTATATTGCAAATCAGCTAATCAGGTGAAAAGGATAAAATAACCTTCCTGCAGCTTAATGAAAAATGTGTAAATTTGGGGCATCTTAGGCCCAAAGGTTCCACCATCAGTCCACAACCCCCCGATCCCTCGTTTAACAGCCCGTCCGGGGAAGAGGACCATGACTGCTGCTTTGCCAAAGTAATGATAATCATCAGCACGGCCGTGTTGGTCGTCACCGTGGCTCCAGGGTCTCCAGGAGATGAAGACTTCTGGGACAGGTCCCGCTCAGACATGCAGCCCGTGGTGCCGGCATCAGCCTCTTCGTTCACTTCTGTCAGATCGTTACCTTGTTGTGAAGGTTAGAAAAATGACGCACGCCTTTTGGAAATATGTATTATTTGTATGTTTATGCAAATCGTGGATTCTCGGTTGTGGCTGGACCAAGCGGCAGAGCTTTTCCGTTCTCTTGATGCTGATGGCGCGCTTTTGTAGCCTCTGGCCGAGCAGGAGTTGCACCGACGTTTGCTTTAGGTTGGTGTTCTGTTACTTGAGTAACTCAAATGTGCACACACACACACACACACACACACACACACACACGAGACTTAACAGCTTTGCCTTGACTCAAACTTTTCTTGTTGTTTACCTTCAGAATTCTATTTTTATGGCTGTTAAGGATATGATGTCAATATTGTGTTTTTAATCTTAATCTTGATGGAAAAGAAGACACTAGAACAAAAAAAAAAACATGAAGGTGGTATTTTTTATACGCTGACAAAGATTTGAACATCCTACATTGTGTATTTTATTGGAATTTTCTCAGTGATCAGACGTAACAACGCATGGACATTTTACAACGTGAGCTTTTGTATCGTCATGACAACAGTACCAGCTCATATTCTATATTTTACGCGAGGGCTTGACGGGACAACCGAGGGGAACACTGCGAAACCGAGCGTTTGTTTTTCCACTCATGTTTACAACGTTGGCAGCTGATACACATGCCAAGCGCAACTTTTTTTGCCAAACACGTCTACCGTCCTTGTACGTCTGCCGTGCTGTAAATGTTCTGTGCGACGAATATGGTGTTTCAACATAAATATTTTACATGTTGCCCTGTGTTGTATTCAGTCCAGTATTCAGTGGGACCGAACACGTGTCCTACACAGAGAAAATCATCCCATTTTCACTGCCCACTGACATTTTTTCAGAGGACGGTTGGTTTGCACCAGATGTTAATAAAACTCAGATACATGTACTAGTGTTAATAATAACATTTTAAAAAAAGTTACTAGTTTCTTTTTAGTTAATTAAATTGACTGAATTATCAGTCATGACATCTCGGAGCTGGAGGGGGGAAGGAAGTGCTGAAGCGAGGCATCATTATTTATTTTACAAAAAATAAAGAGGCAAGGGGAGCCAATAGGAAAAGTTCTTCAACAAAGCCTGAGGCGTGTGTCGTGAGACAGGAACTGTCACCAAAGCAAAGGTAAGCGACGCCCAGCGTCACATCCATTTACATTTACCAGAGCATTTACCAGACTCCCTTATCCAGAGCGACTTACAACCAGTAGTTACAGGGACAGTCCCCCCCTGGAGACACTCAGGGTTAAGTGTCTTTGTTCAGGGACTAATTCGATATTGTCACAAACGGACAAACTTTTACATTTCAGGCTTTTAATCTTGTGCAAGATGGAGAGTACTTGTGGAGAATACTTCACTCTGAGAATACTTCCGTGTGAGCGCTTTTACCAGAAGAGAAAGTTACACAATAAGATAAGAGAGAAGCGCGTTCTTCGGTTTTAAACAAAAGACACACAAGAAGACCTCAATCTTCGCAGCAAAGTTCAGTTTCACTTTTTTTTTTCTCAAAAACCTTGTATGAGGGGGTGTGACTTCTGAGTGAAGGTGTGACTGTGTGAGACAGGTAGGGACAGGCTTGCGTGACCTGGTGAATGTGTTAAGCCTGTAATTCTGTATAGTTCCAGACTTCACTTCTCCTCCTTGTAAGGCACAATCAACTAAACACACTCACAAATACAGTCACTCATAGTGAAGGAACTCACACACAGCAGCATCAGCACCTTTTCTTCAGAACATTCCAATCTGAATCTGAATATCAAGATGAATGTCACTGTAATGTGATTCTGTCTGGATGTCTCAAGGACATTTCATTTTTAAGACACTCTTATCATCTTGTTGTGTGCATTTTCTGACGTTTTCAAGTCAACGTCATTGTGAAACACTGCAGCACAGCACACGGTGAAACAACAAAATGTGTCCTCTGTATTTAACACTCACCCTTAGGTGAGCAGAGCAGGCACCCGGGGGGCAGTGTGTGGGGATGGTACTTTGCTCAGTGGCACCTCAGTGGTCAAATTGTTTACAAAAAATATATACATAAAACGTTTTCAGCTATTTCACCTTTTTTTGTTAAGTGTGTAACTCCACATGTGTTCATTCATAGTTTCGATGCCTTCAGTGAGAATCTACCAACGTAAATGGTCATGAAGATAAAGAAAACACACTGAATGAGAAGGTGTCCAGACTTTTGCCCTGTACTGTACATCAGACAAGTTTCACTGATGATCCTGGATAAACTATAAACCCCGGATACAGGGGCTGGGTGAAGGTGGTCTGGACTCTGTGCAGGAGGGTCATTGTGTCAGAGACGCTGTAGAAGGACAGAGTTCCTGCACTGTAGTCCACATACACTCCTATTCTGGAGGAGCTGGAGACTGGAGGGAGTTCAGTCTCTTTATTATTGTGTTTGAAATAGGATCTGGATGTAGAGCAGAAAATGCGCCATGATATGTTATTATATCCAAACCCACTCATCACTTCTTTCCTGCTGATGTTTTTATATGAGACTGCTACAGACACCCCATAATCACTACTCCATTCAGTCTCCCAGTAACAGCGTCCAGACACACCTTCTCTGCACAGAACCTGTAGACACACATCAAATCTCTCCGGATGGTCAGGACATGACTGTTCCTCTTCACTGAACATCACTCTTCTGTTCCCCTCCGACAGGTGGAGTTTTTTATGGGCTGTATTGGGATCCATTGTCAACTGACAGGAATCTGATGGAAATTAAACCGGACAGATGTTTTAATGATAAAAACCCGACTAAAAGCAAAACATTTGCTGATGTTTACCATCATGATCATAGATGTGTGACTGTGATCAAATTTGATGCTCAAGCGCAACATATTTATGTGTTGCATGAGTTATGTCTGTGTGTGTGCGAGTGTGTGTGTGTGTGTGTGTGTGCCTCACCGTGTAGGAAGTCACCTCTGGTTTCAGGTTCCAGCAGAAGAACTGGATCTCCTTTCACTATGGGGACAAATCAGAAAAGAAAATACAAATGAGGACCCCGCATTTCCATTTCTGTCTCATCTGTCCTTATACATTTGTACAACATGGATATTTAAAAATGTAATATTCAGATGTAACTTCACAATCACAAAAAAATTTGTACAAAATTGGAGTGACAGTAATGGGGCAGAATGGACCACAGTGACTTGAGGATCAAGGGAGGGGCTCATAAGTTTGCACAAGATGATTTTATATCCTTAGGTTTATGCTCTTAATGTGCTTTTCAGGCTAATAAAAACATTCAGTAATGGGGTCAACAAGTGCAGTGCGAAGTGCTTGTGTGCTGACATTGCGAGGTGCTCTGGTTCTGTGCAGAGTTTGGTGTTGACTGTGTATGTTCCTGATGTCCTGATTGTGTGTACATGATGTTAAGTGTATGAACATAGCCTCGTTTTGACTAATCCTCATCAGTTACCCTGTCCTGTCTCTTTGTGCAAATGCGTCCTTGTTCCTGCCCTGTTTGGCCATAATGACAATATAAAATATAAACAATATGAAAAAAATTATTTTACTCAACCTGTTACTGATATCTGCTTCACTTGCTGCTTGCAGAAATCTAACACTTGTTCTTTCAGTACAGAGACAGATTCCTCTACAGCCTGAAAAGAGAAGCTGTGGTTGATGGTGATGTTGGGTACGTCTGCAGATCCAGGAGGGACACAGAGAGACGGGAAACTCTACAGAGAGACACAGACAAGAGACAGAAATGGAGTGAGACTTTAAACACACTTTATTGTGGAGAAGTGAAGAGCAGATCCATAGGAGAGAAGTTGGTGAGGGACACCCCTTCTGTAGATGATCAGAGAGAAGTGATGTTACCTGGAGGAAATGGATGTGATCCTCTGTGTGTGAAAGCTGCTCCAGCTCAGCGTTTCTCCTCCTCAGATCAATGATCTCCTGCTCCAGTCGCTCCAGGTGTCCTTCAGCCAGACTCAGTTCAGCCTTCTCCTGATCTTTGATCATCTCACACACCTCAGAGCGTCTCCTCTTAATACGACGGATCATCTGAGTAAAGATCTTCTCACTGTCCTCCACTGCTGTCTGTGCAGAGCGCTGTTAGGAGACACAGGACGGGGCAGATCCTCACTCAGGACAGCAGACCCTCACTCAGCTCCTACTGGGACCCCAGACAGCAGCCTGGTCCCCACAGTGTGGTGTCTCAGTGGGACTGCAAAGTGTCCCAACACTGGGCACCTCACTGGTTGACTGGAGGAGAGACCTGACCGAGTCCTGAAATGTAACTTCTCACCTTGAGAGTCTTCACGGACTTTCTCAGCTCCTGCAGCGTCTCCTCTCTCTCCTGGAGTCTCCGCTGGAATCTTCTTTGGGTCACACCCAGCTTCTTCTGTTGGTGAAATATAATCATATGTTAGATTTGATGTGCTTGCCGAAACCAGGATAACATGACTGAGTTGATTTATTGTCATTATATGTCTACTGGAGCAAAATAAAATACATTTCCTATGAGTTTTAACAAAGATTAAATAAATAAATGTTGAAAACCAATCTGCTGTCTGGGCTCCACCCCGTACCTGTTTCTTAAACCTTTCTCCTGCTGCTGAGACGTAATCGTGTTTTTTATGTTCATCCAACAAACACACCAGACAAACAAATTTCTGATCAGTGCGACAAAAGACCTCCAGCAGCTTGTGATGCTGAGAGCAGATCTTCTCCTCTAGACGTCCAGTAGCATCAGTCACCGTGTGATTTCCTCCTGGATTTACTTCATTGTGAACTTTGAAGTGAGTCTCACAGTAAGAGACCAGACACACCAGACAGGACTTGACAGCTTTGACTTTTCTCCCAGTGCAGACGTCACACTCCACATCTCCAGGTCCAGCGTAACAGAGAGCAGGAGGAGCAGCTTGGATTCGTTTCTTCCGCAGGTTCTCGGTTATATCAACCATCATATTGTTTTTGTGTAGAACAGGTCTTGGTCTGAAGGTACGTCTGCAATCTGGACAGCTGTAGATGCCCATCTGATCGTCCCCATCCCAGCAGCCATTAATGCAGCTCAGACAGTAACTGTGTCCACAGGGAAGAGTCACTGGATCCTCCAGTAGATCCAGACAAACTGAACAAGTTAACAGATCCTGATCTTCTGAAAGAACTTCAGCCATTTTTCTGCTTCGAACATACCGAGCAGCAGAGAGAAGAGCTCAATTTCACTTTCGTTTCTTGAAAACTGTGTACAAAGGGGTGTGAATTCCAGGATCCACGCAATCCAGACAGGTAGGGACATGTCATTTGGAGCATTTACAGCATTCATCAGAAGCCCTTATCCTGCTCAGGGACACAATGATAGTAAGTGGGATTTGAACCTGGGTGTGTTAACCACTAGGCTACTACCACCCATGAGAACAAGAACCCAAGTGTGAGTGTTTAAAAAATGTATTTATTAAAGAATGAACAGAAAATGGGATTGAGGTCTTAAAGCGTACAGCAGTTACAGGTTTCAAAGGATACACTGCATTCAACATGAACAACGTCCTTAAATACACTATGGCAACGCAGGGTAATGCAAGGGCTGATTTGGGCTGACAAATGCAGGTGTAACTGGGTGGGAAATTCCAATTTCTCCCTATTTAAATAGTGCACGCATTTGGCCCATGGGTGGCGGAAGATCACTGGGTCACTGTGAAGTGAGGGCTCAGTTTGTATCTTCCCGGTTTTCCAATTGGGTTGAGGATGCGGTAGGGGCCGCTGTACCTAGGGGTCAGTGTATGGGATTCCGTGCAGGGCCAGAGATCCTGGGTGGATAGCCAGATGTGGTCGCCCACCCGAAACTGTGGTCTAACCGGGTGTCGCCGGTTGTGTTGGGCTGCATTGCGCTGTGTGGTGGAGCGGAGGGCGGTGCAAGCTCTGGATCAGGCCTGTCAGGCAGAGGGGTGACTACCTGCAGGTTTCTGATGGGTGAAGAAGGTTGGTTGGTAGCCGTTACAGACTTCAAAAGTACTGTCCCCGTTCGAGGAGGATACTAGTAAATATCTGTGCGCCGAGGTTTTGAGTTCTTGCCTCACCTGGAGTGCTTTTTAAGGGGGCAGTGGTGGCCTAGCGGGTAAGGAACCGGACTCGTAATCGGAAGGTTGCCGGTTCGAATGAAGTGCCACTGAACAAAGTACCGTCCACACACACTGTACCCTGGGCACCTATCATGGCTTCCCCCTGGTCACCAGTGATGGGTAAAATGCAGAGGACACAAAAAGAGAGGGTTTGGATGTTTGCATGTTTGCATGTTTAAAGCTGCCCTGTTTGTGTCTGATGTGCGTTGGGTTATTGTAGGGGATGTTTCACCTATTGTGTGTGTCATGTAATAAATCCCCTGTCCAGTTGTGCATATGGGTCCTCTTTCCCTTGCCATGTCTGTGACATTATTACAACAGGAAAAAGTCAAATGAAGATCAAGCATCAAGTGCAACAGTACAGAATAAACAGATTAGAGTCCCAGACAGAAAAAGAGAAGCAGCGACTGTGTGTGAGATGCTGGAATAATGACTAAGAGCAGATTTTTAGAAGCCATGGGTCAGGCAAATCCTGTCAGGGCTGATGAGGGAAGATGAGACGCTTAAAATGATTAAAATGATAAATGTGCTTTTACATTAATTTATTACACACATACATTATGAAGACTCTTTAAGCTCTTGGCCACAACCACAGCCTCAAGTCTTCTTGGGAGTCACCCCATAATGAGCACTGCTGGATTTGAGGAACTTCTCTGCAGAATGTCTCAATCTCTATCCAAGATAAGTCTTGATTGTCTCTTTAAACCTTTACCCCTATGTCCCGACCACTCCAAAAGGCATGTTCACTAAAAGCATGTTTACTGAATGAAAAACACTGTATTTTACAAGACAGGAACCATGTACTGAACATACTGAGGGATCAAACACAAACGAAGGAAACACACTAAATAAAGAAAACTAGAAATAAACTACAGAGATACAAACCATTAAAAAAAGAAACCTAAAAAACAGGAGATAAACTTTTAATTTAATAAACAAAAAGGCACCATCTCCAAATCACCATCTCCAGTGATTTGTGGTGGAAAAACAAAAACAAAATCTCTACGGTTCCACATTACATTTATGTATTAATAACTTATTATTTTGTGTGTGGATGTTTGAAGCGTGTGATCTCAAATAATAATAATTAAAAAATGTCATGCCTGCAAGCTGACGAGGATACGGGTCGGCGCAGAGGCGGGACATACTGAAAACGAGGATTTATATATAAACACAAAAAAACACGGCGCGATGGACGAAAACAGGGGAAATACAGGGAGAACAAAAATTGCCCGAACTTACAACATCTTAACACAAACACTTGCCAGGTCCACTAAAAAGTTCATAAAGGATGTTGCAGCCCCGTCCAGCTGCTCCACCGGGCCTTTTAAACTGCCGTCCTGATTGTGCACAGGTGAGTCCCCAGGTGCTGTCAAACCTGACAGATTCAATTGGTCACCTGTAGGACCTAGGACATATTATCATGACCATATGTGTCATGATAATATGTTGTCTTTATCATAATGTATATACAAAAATCTACTTCAGAAAAGCTTCACTGATGATTCTGTATAAACTATAAACCCAGGATATAGTGGCTGGGTGAAGGTGGTCTGGACTCCGTACAGGAGGGTCATTGTGTCATTGTGAGCACGTTGTGCTGTGCTGCAGTGTTTCACAGTGACAATCAGTTTCACTTTCATAGTAACTCAATAAAGGTCAAATAAAGGTCAACTAGGATGCCGTCTGAAATTAATAACATTTCACACAGTGTATTAGACATGAATTATACATAAAACGCCGCACCTGTTACTCAGCCATTTCTCCTGCTGAGATTATATAGTGGTTTTTATGTTCAGCCCACAAACACACCAGACAAAACACCTCCAGCAGCTTGTGATGCTGAGAGCAGATCTTCTCCTCTAGACGTCCAGTAGCATCCGTCACCATGTGTTTTCCTCCTGGATTTACTTCATTGTGGAGTTTGAAGTGAGTTTCACAGTAGGAGACCAGACACACCAGGCAGGACTTGACAGCTTTGACTTTTCTCCCAGTGCAGATGTCACACTCCACATCTCCAGGTCCAGCGTAACAGAGAGCAGGAGGAGCAGCTTGGAGACTTGTCTTCTGAAGGTTCTCCACCAGTTCAGCAATAATGTTGTTTTTCTTCACCACAGGCTTTGATGTAAAAGTCTCTCCGCACTGTGGACAGCTGTAGACACCAACCTGATCTTCCTCATCCCAGCAGCCCTTAATGCACATCATACAGTAATTGTGTCCACATGAAAGAGCCACGGGATCCTCCAGTAGACCCAGACAGACTGAACACATGAACAGGTCCCAATCTTCAGCCATTTTCCTGATTTATTGAGTAGCGTGAGACACGTTCAGGTTCACTTTTAATTCTCTAAATCTGTGTGTGTGAGGGGTGTGACTTCCTGGTTCTGAGTGAGCGTGTGATTGAGTAAGACGAGGGGGTGGCCTGTTATCTGGTGGATCTGTTGTTTCCTCTAAATACAATATTGGAGATAAATGCAAGATATAATATGTCATAACTACACATACACACACACACACAGTCATAGAGAACCTCTGGCATATAAAGCAGTGAGTACAGTGAACTACGCTGGACAATGGAAAATAATCAATTCTCTTTCAGCAAATGTCTTACTCGGATTCACACAAAATGTTCACTGATCTCGACAAAACAAACTCACAATAAATAACCATAACTCTCAGAGGTCAAACAAAGCATCCCCCATGGTTAAAAGGGTACATTTATTTCACAGAAAACACACAAACATGCAACAAGGTCATAACATTTAAGACAGATATAATAATTAAGAAGCCCTTTTATTGTTTCATCAAACAATATTTCAAATTTGTAGCCTGCTGTTGTTATTGGGTTTATTTCATTGGTCACCTCAAGCGTGAAAGCTAAAAAGACAAATGCAGCGCCATGTGGCGTCATGAGCTGGAACCATCACTGACGAGGATGTGAAGAAGAAAAAATGGAGAGGATCCCCTCCTGGACCTCTGCATAACACCGGAAGGGTGGAAAAAAAACAAAAAAAACAATAAAATGACCTGCAGAGGATGCAAATAATTTAGAGCCATCGTCCTCATCAACAGCAACAGCACTCGGATTAAAAAAAAAAAAAAACATGACAAATTTTTGCTTTGTGGGGCGGGAGAAACTTCATCAGCATTTTATGAATATGTTTCTCATCTTGCTTAAATACCACTGGAGAGGCACACTTAAATACAGCTAACATGCACTTAAAGGAATACTTCGTCTCTGCACACCAAAACTGCCTAAAATGTAGTTTTTTGGCGCCGTGTTAAAGATATGCATACAAATCAAATTACTGACCCGAATGTATAACAACACTCCTATCGTGTTTTTTCTTCTAGTCGTGTTATATTCAGGCCTGATAAAATAAAGAACAGAGATTGGAAAGATCAGAATATCCCTGATTGTTACAACTTATTCACGCATTGAAACGACAGGCCAAGGTACACCATCAAATCGTTTGTACAAGTGTCCTTTAGGCCACGTCACATTATAAACCTTGACAGCCAAGGACATTCGCCGGATGCATTTCCATCTGCTGCGTCCATCTCCCTCATCACATGAGAAATGATTTACCATAAATATCCTGCAGGGCTGTCTGTTGACCCCACCCAGCGGCAGGGCCCGTTCCACGGTCAGAAATAAACCACGCAAGCATCTGTACGCAGAGACGGAGAAGCCGTCACTAAGACTACTCTGGTAATATAATAAGACATCATAACATGATATACATATATCAACGTTCCCTGACATTTGCTGGCATTGTACTTTTTATTTAGAATGATTATTATTTGCCAGATGTATTTAAAATGTTCTCATGTAGACATGTGCATAGGTGGGTGTGTGCTGCCGTGTACTGGTGCAAGTGATCTCGTAGTGAGATATTAAAAAAATAAATGAAGCTTACAAGTTTTCATTCAAATCAAGTTCGATCGCAGATCAATGTATATATATTTGTTTCTATATATATTTGTATAGATATTATACTGAATCAACAAACAAGACACACTTTATGTAAAAAACAGCAGATACTGTAGCAAGTAACGTTTCAAGACGACTTCCTCAGACAGAAAGACGGGTAGAAGAAAGCTGGAGCTCAGGAAGACCGTGATTAGATAAGAAAATTCGAACAGCATTCTTGAAGAATCCCTCCTGCAAACCCACAGAAAGAGCGAACGGAGGAGTGTCCGCTCCTGCGAGACGGGAAAACAGAGGGAGGGACGGAGGTCTTACTATCTACTCCAACATGCACAAACACACACACACACACACACACACAGTCCTACTGGTCCATGATGGATATCGCCAGTGCCTCCTGAGGCAGGATAATGAGACCAACCGAACAGATGACTTTAACCTTGGGATTTATCCTTCCATCTTCAGTCCATCAAGGGACTGTCCAAACAACTCCTCTGACATTATGCTCTGCTGCCCTCTGCTGTCTGCCTAGATCCTAGTGTCTGTCCTCTGTTTTGTATGTTTAAGCTCACCTGGGTTTCTGATTTGTCTCTAGGTTTTACATTACGTTCTTAATATACCTACGTTCTTAATATACACTTAATATATAGAGGTCCGAGATCGGAGATCCTACAGATTCCTCTATGTTTCCCACAACCGAGCTATATAAGTAAATAAATGAGCAATCAAACAGTGACAAATAGGCATAAGACACTTCGTATGGACAAATAAAAAGGTGAAAGCATGTCAACTGTCAACAAACTTCCAGTGGACACTCTGGTTTGAAGTTTGTCATTTTTTTCTAAACTTCTAAACTTGAGTTTGTAAGTGTGTGTGTCTTTATACAGTTATGCATTATGTAATAAAATACCAATATACCAATTATTGATGGGCACATTAAGTTGTCAATTTATCTATAATTAAGATAATCACTTTAATATCACAAAAAGAAAAAACAGTTGACATTCAATTTAGAGTAATAATATGTGCTTTTCTAATATGTTCATGTTTTTTAGAAAAAAATCTGACGCTGTTGTTCACCTTGCATGTTTACAACCAGCCTAAAAAAAAAGATCAAAATGTCAATAGATTTAAACATCTGTTTGAGATTAAAAAAGATCTTTTTCACTTCTTTGTCAATAAAATGTTTGTATTATTCACTGAACTAATGAGCAAAATTCTAACTGTCAAAAAATTGCAAAATACGGCAAAGCTGCACGCAAAACTATTAAATAATACTATAATAATAGGTCCCCCATAGTGGTTCTGAAACGTTTCCTTCTTTGGTGAGACTTTGTTAGTCTGATCATCTAATCAGCAGCTCATCGTGTTGAAGAAGGCGTGTTGGTGTAGAAACAATGATGGACTTCTTCTTATATTATTGCTACGTTTATCTGACGTTTGTGAAAAGAAATCTCCTCCACTGTTAGCCTGCCCTACCTCCTACTGGAGTCTTTTGGTGGAATCAACATCTTGGTCAACTTTTAATTGCGTACAAATTTCAAACATAATACTTTTCAATAAAATGTCAAAATAATAATAACAAAGATCAAACTAATAGTAATAATTCTGATTTTGTCTTGACATCGTTGGTATATGTTTGCTGTACACTCAGCCCGAACCCAGGCAGCTCAGACGAAATGCAGGAGAGAATCTCGCGACCAAGAACAAGCAAGAACGAGCAAAAAATTCACCTCCACTTATCTCCTCAGCACACTGGCTTCCATGCAGGACCAACAGGTACTATTTCACTGGGCAGGTCACACTATCTCTCTGGAAAGATTTAGCACAACCACCAATGATCACTTCTTTCGAGTGTTTCTCTGGGTTTTTAAAAAAATCAATAAAAAATTGCAGAGAGCTCAAGCCTCCAAGGCTTCATCCAAGGCTGGCTCCATGTCATCGTGCCCTACAGCATCTACAACAGGACTGGCCTCCAACCTCCAACTGTCCTCCACACCCTCTGATCACACCACACCCTGAAACCTACAGAGAGCAGGAGTTTAAAGGAGTCTAAGGCGTTTTAGGAGTCTGGATCTCCCTATAGCTGCTCATCCCTTGACAAAGGATCATCAGGAGATCATAGGATCACGTAGCGATGACCACCAGGAAACAGAAGCAGCTGAGGAAGTGTCAGTCAATATAAAAGTCTGTTCTGACCACTCCAGCAGTTGGATAAGGTCGGTCATTTCACTCATTGATTTCATTGCTTTGTTGGTCTGTCGTTCCCTGCTGACAGAGGTCACCCTAGGGGTCACCGGGAGCCGAGTGTGTGTCCATGTGAGTGTGTGTGTCTCCTCAGTCTTTGAGGTTGTCTTCGCCGATGCCCTGCACGCCCAGCTCTGTCAGGACGTTGTCCAGGTAGTTGGGGTCGGGGTAGCCGTGGCCGGTCAGGTTAGAGCCGAACTCGGTCTTGTGGTGGATCTCGTTCCACACCACCGTGTCCGACTCGCCCGTGGTGCTGGAGGTTCCGATGGTGAAGATGAGACGCCGGTCCCACGCCGTGATGAGCAGCTTCAGCACCTGAGAGAGAGAGAAAGAAGGAGATTGTGAAGACAAACATCCCTCCAGATCTGAAGAAAGTTTCTGGGTTTTTTTTCAGCACCTTCCGTCCTTTCTCATTGTCGGGGAGGTAGCAGTGGCGTGGGAATCCCCTCGCACTGAACTTCTTGCCTGGGTTGGGGTGCTCTGTGGTCTGGAACCAAATACACACAGATTTCTGATGGCCATGGTAGCAACGCACACTCAGAACAATATGGACGTAAGAGGCAGGAAAGTAAAACAAAAAAAAAAAAAATTCATTTCTTTAGACCCATGGAGGTTATGATACATGATGGACAATCTTTTATTTAAAAAGAAATATATCAAAAATAGTCACAAAAGTCTATTTGAAGCTGCACTGTGTATAATATGGGAGTTCTAAGACATTCACTGTATTCACTGGTCATGAGCGAATCGTTTTTTTTTTCCCCTTTTCTTATCCGTCTACTATGAGATTAATTAAAACAGCAGAACATTTATCACTGAACAGACTGTCGGTCTGAGATTAAAACGGCTTCTTTCTTCTTGGCAACATGTTCTTTTTATTCTTCAGTAAACTAGCGAGCAAAAAAAAAAACTGTCAAACTGCCACTTTTTACATTTGGCAAAAAAAAAAAAATTAGGAAACTACAAAAAAAAAAGCTAAATATTTATAGCAAGTATGATGTAGCTGTTCCTGTATGATGGTTCCAGTTAATGTGACATTTAATGAGAGATTTGCTTGGCTTTTGTCCAACATAAATGGATGGGGGGACATAATACTGTTGTGTTGGTAAAAGATCATGAAGAAATGCACAAATTTATTCAAGTCTATGAGAAAAAGCTTTGTCCATATTTGTCACATATGGTTATGCACATTTGTACATATTCTGTACATGTTTCTGTATGATGGTTCCAGTTAATGTGACATTTAATGAGAGATTTGCTTGGCTTTTGTCCAACATAAATGGATGGGGGGACATAATACTGTTGTGTTGGTAAAAGATCATGAAGAAATGCACAAATTTATTCAAGTCTATGAGAAAAAGCTTTGTCCATATTTGTCACATATGGTTATGCACATTTGTACATATTCTGTACATGTTTCTGTATGATGGTTCCAGTTAATGTGACATTTAATGAGAGATTTGCTTGGCTTTTGTCCAAAATAAATGGATGGTGGGACATAATACTGTTGTGTTGGTAAAAGATCATGAAGAAATGCACAAATTTATTCAAGTCTATGAGAAAAAGCTTTGTCCATATTTGTCACATGTGGTTATGCACATTTGTACATATTCTGTACATGTTTCTGTATGATGGTTCCAGTTAATGTGACATTTAATGAGAGATTTGCTTGGCTTTCGTCCAACATATACGACTGAACACATTTTAAAAAGCATGATATATTTGGCGTGAGACTTCTCCGGTACGGAGACCGCTGCCCTCGTTCACGCGCACGCACACACATTGCAGCAGTACTTTTTTTTGCGATATGCGTGTGGTTGTGCAGGAAGAGGATGTGTGGGGGTTTCCTGCCTCTCTTGCTACTGACCCGCTTTCGCTGTTCGTCCTCTTTATTACACGCACACACACACACACACACACACACACACACACACACACCGGCTTGTGTGTGTGTGTGTGTGTGTGAATGTGAGAAAGATGCGCTCATTTCACACTACGCAGGAAAGCACAGAATGTTATCTCTTGGTTCTGCACTGTACCTTTCTCACTCAGAGAGGGTGTTACTCTTACATCAGCACTCACACACACACACACACACACCTGAATGCCAGCTGGGATGTCGTAGACGATTCGTATGGTCTTCACGTCTGTGTAGCCTGGCAGGCAGTGAGGAATGACGTGGTACTCCATCTTCCCCGGGGGCTGGGTGCCCGTCTTCTCGCCGTAGATGGCCTTACAGGTGGGGCACTGCAGACTGCCGTCCTTGAGGGAGAGGAGCCGCGGAGCACGAAATAAACTCAGCGTTTTACTGTAATCAGTAATGAAGTGAAAAAACATTATACGCATATATATGTGTTGAATAGCGGCATCCCAGCGGGGCTTGACACAGCACCCATGTTCTTGATCAAGAAAAATCATAAAATCTAAATTTTTTTTTTTTGGTTATTTTTGCACAGGATGTGGGCTACAAACGTTGATCCCAAAAGAAATCCAATTTCAACTGGCCAGAATAAACTAAGCACATTTACCCAGATTATTCAGACGAGGATGCAGCTTTCACGGGTCACTGCGGCGGGTGTGGCGGCTCTCACCTTGTTGCCGTTGTTGTACATGGCGACCAGGCACAGCAGATGGTACATGTGCTTGCACTTGCCCAGTCTTCCCACCATCTCCGGCTTGATGCCCTTGTGGCTGAGGACGCCCTCGTACCCCGACGACGTCACCAGCCTCTCCATGCATATGGTGCAGTCCTGGTTTAAAAGGGAAAAAACGTGTTGCTGACCTCCTTCAATAGAACAGATCGTAACTGATGCATTTTACTCTCCAAACTGCAGCGATCATAATTCAGCAATGAACGGTGTCCCGTCTGAAGCCAGACTGGTTCACAAATACTTTTTCAATATTTCATATGCATACCTAGTTCTACATTAATTTGTAACATTTCAAGAGTCCAGACGATGTCTTGAATGTAAAAGGATCTCTGGTCGTTTTATTAGGTACAAATACCCCACATTATGTTACTGCTGAGGGCATTATTATTGGCAAGAGCTTTAGGTATAAAATGGTATTGATTTTGCATGCATTATGGAAGCATTGTGTTAAATTATATGCTAATATTATGTAAGAAATGACTCAGAGTGTGTGTGTTCTTGTGCTCTTAGAATGACTGGTTTCTGAATATTTGCGGGAGCGGGGTACATTTTGTTGGGCCTCACCTCATCAGGAGCTACTTTGATCTTCTCTGTGTATCTGCGCACGACATCCTCCGGGCTTTTACCTGAAACGAAGGCCAGAGGTCAACACCCCGACCCGTCCAAACGCTCCAGCCCGGCTCCCCTCTCGCCGGAGTAGGCGTCGGAGCGCCGCAGTTAGACTGTTAACTGTGCCGTCCATTTATAAATAGGAATGTCTGCGATACTTCAAGGCCTGCACGGTTCCACTGTGACTGTTCTACTTTACACCCCTGCATTTTGCCCAACTTTAACATTGACAACGAACTGGGGAGCTTCTCTCACACTTCCAGACTTCCTGCTGTTAGATCCTCCTGTTAAGGGGCGAGGAACCGATTGGGTGGTTTTATATAAGCTATAATCAAACAATCTTAAACATGCGCAATCGTCAATGCTGCGTTGCCAGATATTTGTTCTCCTGAAAGGAGTTTGTTGTTTGCTTCGTCTTTCCCGTCCTCATTCCCTCATCTGTCATTTTACCCGTGTATTGTATATTCATGTTCTGTCTCTTCATGAGGGCCCATGTGCCCCATTTTCTATTAAAAACTGCACAGTCCCGACGATCACTTTTGTTGTTCCACTGGAAAAGCACTTTTTTTTATTTAGATAACCAGCATATATCTGGTGCATTTTTGATGATAGTTCTTCTGAACCCCATTCTGAGTACCATTAAACTTTTGTAAGAAGGTCAAATCCAAAAATGCTATTTCAATTTACATAGTCCCAGAGCCAAATAATATAATCAAATATTATACCTATTACTAATCTGTGAAATAATGTACACTAACAATAATGACAGATCTAGACTTATATGGAGTCAGCATGAAAATGCATGAGAATGGATGGTGGGACATAATAATAATGTGTTGGTAAAAGATTGTGAAGAAATGCACAAATTTATTCATGTCTATGAGAAAAAGCTGTCCATATTTGTCCATATGGTTATGCACATTTGTACATATTTCTACCAAAGAAGCACATGCACACACATGGTGCAGCAATATGTGATCTAGGGTCCCACTCTGATGTATTCAGGGTGAAG
Organism: Denticeps clupeoides; assembly: GCF_900700375.1. NCBI lineage: Eukaryota > Metazoa > Chordata > Actinopteri > Clupeiformes > Denticipitidae > Denticeps > Denticeps clupeoides. The sequence goes on from NC_041717.1 coordinate 21,119,203, forward strand.
AGTGGGCGGCATCCACACGGACAAGCAGAACTGGAGTGATGCAACTTCCATTGGAGTGAGAACCATCTGGCTTCTTCAAACCGAGAAGCGTATGTGCTGTGTTGCCAGATTGAGTGATTTCCGCCCCATTTCGTGAGCAAGTATAATATTCCACCAGTAAAAAACCACGAATAAAAAGAGATTGTGTCTGACCTCTTAACTGAGGGAAGGTAGAGATACTATACAGGGGACTACACTGGTTGGAAGGGTGAGTTTAGCTGACAGTTAATGGAATTGTTAGAAGCCCAGTTGTGCCTTTCTCTGTAGATACAAGCTCAAACTTTTTAAAAACAAGCCACTCAGACACTTTGCAAACAATTAATTGTGATTAATCCATTGAGTGGTCCATTTGCAATTATGTTTAAGCAGCATAGTAACTGATGCCCTGAAGGAAAAAATGGATGGTATTGCGTGTTTTTTTGCATTTTTGTTTCCATTCATTCCGTTGGAAACCTTCAGCTGCATCTGGCAACACTGGTTCTCTGTCAGTTAGAGAGGTCACTTCGTCTCACGGCAAATAAACTGATATCAGCAGCAGTTCAACAGGCCAGTGGGCGGGGTAATGTCGGACCCGTGCACCTACTTACAGTATAAGTGCATGCATGCATACACACACACCTTTCCGCAGGTGTTTTTTCTTGGTCTTGCGTCGGATGCCGTTGACTCCAGGAACGGGCTTCATGTCGCTCTTGTTGATGGGCGGTGGGTGGAGGATGGGTTTCGGGGCTCGGGTCAGACACACCGGCAGCCCTGCTGCGCACATCAGAATGCCGGTCATGCCTAGCAGAGAGAGGGGAGAGATCACCGGTAACAGTGTGTGTGTGTGTGTGTGTGTGTTCTGGTGACAAGAAAACATGACAACATTTTGACATTTTGATTGTCCTCATTGAGACAAATCTTTACTTGCCAATCATTAAGGGGCTTTTGGAGGAGCTATATAAGATGTAGAGGGTTTTGTGAAGGTCACTTACTACAACTGTGTCCCTGAGCAAGGGGGACTGTCCCTGTCACTACTGATTGTAAGGCGCTCTGGATAAGAGTGTCTGGTAAATGCTGCAAATGCAAATGTGTGTGTTGTACGAGAGAGAGAGAGAGAGAGAGAGAGAGAGAACACACCAGCTATTGCAGGATGAACTGGTCCAGAGCCTGTGAGGTTCTTCACCGGGAGTGCAGGGACTCTGAGGAAAGAAAATTATTATGTTTGATGCAGACAGACACACACAGTACATCATTTGAGAAAAAATTAATTGCTGGGTTTTTTTCCAGAGAAAAACAAACAAATACACACACACACACACACACACACACACACACAAATCCAAACACACTCTTTAACATGTACGCGCACACACACACACACACACACACAGCCTCGTCCCTGAAGCAGTCACCGTGGCCTCCTTCTTTCTCTGTCGTTAGAAGCCTAATGAGGCAGAGACGTCAGTGAACTTCTCCTCACAAAGACAAAGCAATGCAGAGTCCAAACTCCAACATGCTGACCGAGCAGACACACACACACACACACACACACAAATATCAAGCACGCTGATGCTCAAGACAAACCCACAAATGCACAGAAATGCAAAAATCAGTCTAAAAATTCCATATCGTTTCATGCATCAACGCAAAGACGCATCATTGCAACATAAATCTGAAGGGCGGACCCACAATGCATCAGCGGTCTGATGAAGGTCTGATAAAGAACCTGACTCCCAATGAGATGTTAGCATCAGACAGCAAGAGAACCAGACAAAAGGAGACAACAAGGTGGACAATGGACGTGTGATGTGTGCAGCGCCTCTTCTGGCCACTGCTGGCATTGCAGCGGCACCCTGAAACGCTTCCATCGTCATGATCTTCAAACAGAGAGCCCGTTCTTCCCCTCTGGCCCATCTCACCTTCTCCACGCCCTTCACCTCCCCCTGTATCCCTTCCCCACCATTCTTTTCTTTCTTTCTTTCTTCATTCTATTCAATGTGTTTTGACCTTCGCCCTTCCATTTCTCCTCTTACCTAATCACCTCTTCTTCTTCCTCCATCAGCTCTATTGTCCTTCCACTAATTCCTTTTTTCACAGAAACTGTGGAGAACAAACAGCGTCCCGCAGATGAAACGCGCAGAGAGAATGAACAGGAAGAGAAAGGGGAACCGTGCAACAGGAAATGCAGCTTGTGATGTCACTCTACACAGCAGATAGATGCCACAGAGGAGTTAGAAGCCACGATGTCAGGATGGGCCGGATGCAACAGGGATTTAGGAACATCAGCAGCCTTCTTACTATAACCATGTTAACACAATACGGTGCTGCATTCAGTTGTGACAAGTAAATAAATCATCTAAACGTCCATCTGCATTGATGTAAGTGAACGTCGGTTCGCTATGTAGTTGTGTTACCGGCTCTGTGCCAATCACAACCACTGAAAGACAAAAATCGAATTATAACATTGGCACTATCTGGCCACAAGATGTCACTACTTCTCCAATATAAACACCTGTACACAGTATCAAAAACAGTCATTAAAAAGCACAAAAAAAAGACCAACAATCCTTCCCACCAAAATATTTGGGGTGTTTGAAACAAATTGCAATAAAAAAAAGCATAAAAGAGAACTTGTTCCAGTGAGAATAAAACATTTCTGTATTTATCAGTGTCTTTTCAGTTTATGACTCTGCACTGATGCCCAGGGGAACGAGCTCAGTTGGTGAGAATGTGTGCATATGCGGAAATGTTTAGATGAAATTTCGAATCCGTTATTAGATGTGTCGTTGAGCAGCAACCCGGACAGAAGGGTAAGAAGCTGCAGGTCCCGGGGGATGATGGGATCTGCTGCTCGGCACTGAACTATTTCTTCTACTGAGTAGATGCTGCTGAGGGCCCTGAGTGTGTCTGTGGCATGGTCAAGCTCCACATATATGTCTGTCTTGTGTGTGTGTGTGTGTGTGTGTGTGTGTGTGTGTTTGTGTGTGTGTGTGCAAACCTCAATCTGAACTGGAAGTCATGAGAGCAGCAGATTGAGGTTTCACAGCCTTCCTGTCGATTGGGCGCGTGTTGAATTTAGTGCATGCATACGTGCCTGTGTGTGTGTGTGTGTACGGGTGTGGGTGTGTGTGTTAACCGCCCTTATCGAGTGTGTGTAACCACTCGTCTGGGAAAATGCAAATCTCCACTGCTCACTTTCGTGCTCAGTCTTTTCTCTCTGATTGTCACGCTTCCATTTCCTCAGTTTTTGGTTCAGTACGGTGGGACTTGCACTGCTGCGATTGAGAGCTCGGAGTGTGTGTGTGTGTGTGTGTCTGTTAAGCTGTGTTTCTGTTTCTGTGGAAACCTATTTGCCAGCAAGGCTCGGGTACACAGGGGAGTAATGAATAATGGATCAAGGCAAAATGTGAGCAAAACACACAAACACACACACACACACACATCTATGATACCCAGTGTTGGGATGTAACAGAATACATAATTCTGGAAAAATACATGTACAACTGGAAAAAAAAATGTAGTCCATGTTAAATTTGGCATGCATTTAGACTAGAGGCTCATTATTAGAGACTGAGACAAAACTTCTGTAGTTTTAATATAAAAATATTAAATCTACTCTCAATTGCAGTTTCCTGTCAGTAATAAATAATATTCATGTTGGTGTTTTATTTGTGTTGATAAAAAAGGAACTGGCAAATTCACATCGCAAGAGACAAATATTAAATTTCAAACAGGTGAAGTCTAAATGGATCCTGCATTTTTACTCAGCAGCGAAGTGCTAAAATTGCAAGGTTTTGGGACGTAGTCAGAAGAAAATGCTTTGGAATGGCCCAGCAAGAGGACAGATAGAAGACAGACGGCGATATAAAATCTGTTAGGTGCCCTGAAGAGGGCCATGCACAAGAGAAGGGTTGCAAGTCATGATGTGCCGTTCTGACAGACCCCTACCAAAGCAGACTGAATGCTGTAATTCAGTCAGATGCTGCATCAACAAAGATTCGTTTTAAGGGGGTGCACACGTATTTATCCATAAAATTATGTTTTTTTTGGGTTGAACTGAACTGAAATTGAATTGAAAATGTGTTGCTTGATAAGACACAGATGGCCATAAAGAAATTCCTTGTGTGTGTTAACGTACTTGGCCAATGAACACTATTCTGCATCCTTCTCTCTTTGTCTTACCCTGGTGGGATGGCTCCTCGGTTGCTGGTGACGGCGATGCGCTGTGTCCCGGGTCGGTTGAGGTTGTTCTGGCCGTTGACGGTGGCCGCGTGGGAGTGCGAGTGCGACACCAGCGCCTGTGAGCAGTTGAAGTTTGTCCCCCCCGCGTTCTCTCCTTTCCCTCCGCCTCCCCCGGCTGCGACGTTGTTGCCTGCATTGCTGCCGCCGATGGTCCCCGTTCCCGACCACAGCGACGTCCCAGCAAAAGTGTTGCTCTGTCTCACCGTCCCCGCGGCGGCGTTGCGCCGCTGGGAGGCCAGGATGGCGTTGGAGGCGGCCCTTGTACTGTTCACCAGCACGCATTGTGCACACGAGCAGGGCCCGCCCCCCGGTCCACCCCCACGACCCCCACCCACTGGCCAGGACTGGGATTTCGGGATGGCGCCGGCTATGAGGGGGTAGGCCAGGTCCATGCGTCGGCGCAGGCGTCGGCGCCGCTGGCTCTGCCGGTTGGTTTGGGACATGCTGGTGAAGTCCACCAGGTAGGCGAAGCCCAGCGACGACAGGTCCAGCCAGGGGTGCTGCTTCTCGTAGGCGTGTTGAATGCTCACGCACAGCTCCATGTCATACGGCGTCCATGATCCTGAGTCGTTCTCCCACTCCCACACCACGCCCTTACCCGGCGCCGACGACGGCTCGTAGAACTTCCTCTGAACCGGACGCATGGTACCTGAAGGACAGACAGAGGAAACCACCATTTTACACGCTCGCTTTTATAGATTTATTCATGGACGTTTATTTAATACCATCCCTGCATGTGATCATGGGCAGTGGTGACCTAGCGGTTAAGGAAGCGGCCCCGTAATCAGAAGGTTGCCGATCCACCATGGTACCACTGAGGTGCCACTGAGCAAAGCACCGTCCCCACACGCTGCTCCCCGAGCGCCTGTCATGGCTGCCCACAGCTCACCAAGGGTGATGGTTAAAAGCAGAGGACAAATTTCACTGTGTGCACCGTGTGCTGTGTATCACATGTGACAATCACTTCACTTTCACTTTCATGTACCAAGTGCAGTTTTCCTAAGTTTGTGACGTCAGCAGTCAAGGCCCATCAAAGCCCACTGAGACATACCGTGTGCAGTTTTGGTCTTAATAACAAATTGTTTTACAATTTTACAACCTTTTATTATCCATAATTTAGTCTGAAAGGACAAAACTGTCAGCTGCTTGGCGGCCCCCATGCCCCCAGTGGGCGCAACAGGGCACTCGAAAGACTGCTAAAGGTTGGTGGGGGGCACATCAGCTGGATGGAGACGGATTCTTTCCAACTTCACATTTTTAGCATAGATACGCATGAAGACCCAGATTGTACGCACCGACCTGAGAGTTGCGCAGCAGCTCGCGGTTTATTTCGGGTCTGCCTGTTGAGGCGAGCCACACCTCCCAGCACCCTAGAGCTTAAGTGGTTACATTAAATTTAATTAAATTAGATTACATTAGATTAGATGGATAAAGCGTGCGGGAGTGCTTTGCGCCCAGAGCTGGCCCAAGGCATAAGTGAACTAAACGGCCGCTTGGGACCTTCCAGACCACCAAAAAAAAAAAAAAAAAAGTGAAGTGATTGTCACATGTGATACAAAGCAGCACAGCACACGGTGCAGACAGTGAAATTTGTCCTCTGCATTTAACCAGCACCCTGAGTGAGCAGTGGGCAGCCATGACAGGCGCCCGGAGAGCAGTCTGTGGGGACGGTGCTTTGCTCAGTGGCACCTTGGCAGATTGGGATTCGAACCGGCAACCTTCTGATTACGGCGGCCGCTATACAGGGGGCAGGGGGCCTGCAAGAGCTTCTGAAATGTCAAGACGTCTTGATTACAAAAAACGAAACGACAAAATTACGATACAACTATCACACGCACATACACAAACTGCTTGCTCTGTCAGGTGTCCTGGTTGTGCTACATGTCACTGAGCATGTTTATGGCCCAGGGAGGTAAAAAGTTGGATGTACGTGATCTTTTGACACGTTCCCAGTTGTGGAGGACATGTGGGGTGGGCAGGTCACAGATAATGATCTCAACTGCTATGCACGTGACACGGTGTGCAACCTGGAGGCGCAAGGCACGACCCGATGAAGGTCCAACGAGGAAGAATCTGAGGTCACCAGGCAGCTAATTCTGCATACTCACAACCATCCTTTCAGTAAATAAGGAAGACTCCCCCGTCTTAAATCAACACATTGTTTGCCATATCTGTACATATTTGACAAGAATATAATATTTATTATATTCTATAAGAATAGCTATATTATATATTATATAAGAATAGATCAAATGTCCTATATATATATATATATAGAGAGAGAGAGAGAGAGTATATATTTAGAAATATTTAGGGCTGAGCATCATACAAGAAACACACTGAACGATTAAGGGATTAATTACCTCATAAACCCTGTGCTTACTCAGTTATTCCTCTAACGGCACAGTACCACGGTGCACATTAAAACACACTTACAAGTGTTCAAGTGGGAATTTTCTAGCACTTTTCATTTATCAGCTAACATACGTATACACACACACACACACACACACACACACTTACACACACACAGCCAAGTACCCCAGTTCCCTGGAGCCCAAACTACATCAGCAGAACCGAAGTGACCTTGAAATGCCAGTGAGAGGGACTGAGAGCCCGACAATGAGAATAAAAAATACGGGCCAGAGAGGAGGCCAGGATCTGGACAGGTCTGGCCACAGCCCACAAAACGAACAAACCGGAGCTTTAATCACAGGACGTGGGCGTAAAGACGGCGAGGACAAGTGAACACAAGCCTTTGTATGTTTGTGTGCAACGCGATCAAACGCTTTGTTTGATCGGCGGTGCCAGTTGCCCGTGTTGCCGTATTTACGCTGCATTAGGGCCGTGTATTATTCATGAGCGCTAATGGAGAAGGCCTCCGGCTTGCAACACCCTCGCGCCCTTTCGAAGCGGAAGCAGCACTTTAAAACACAGCACTGAATTACCGGCGTTACGGCAACAGTGCAACAGGTGAAACTGCTTCACTTCACGTTCCCTCATTTTTAATTCACGAAGCTCCAGATCACACCCCTCTTACACTCTATTCAAGCCTGATCAAGACAGATCCTTTCCACTTCACATTTTTAGTCCGGACTCCAAAGAAATTTCAATTAAATTGAGGATTGAACCGAGATGTTTCACACGCCCACACTGTACACAACTGTACACAAAGGGCCTGTTCATGCCTGTAAGGCATTATAACAACACCCAAGGGGGGCGGAGGTGTCATGCAAACACAGAGACCTCACACCTCTTGTAAAACAACCGCTGCCATTCACGCCTGTCCTCTGATCTAATGAAGACGGGTTATATGACATCAATAAGCAATTAGCATGGATGACACACGGTTATTTTTAATCAGTACAATGCACATGAATATATGAAAAAATTCAACTAGAATATCATTGTTTTATAGGCTAGTTCAAAAAAAAGACATAGATCATTTTAACAATATATTTTTGCTCACACCTAGGAGCAAATCGGAGCCCGTGCACCTAGTGTACGTGCCTACGGACAGTGAGAGGAAACTGGAGAACCCGGAGCGTTCTTTACAGTTATTCTTGTCATATTGCCGTCTAGATTTCATGACGTGGCTCGCAAACCTCTCGCTGTTTATTTAGACCAGTGTGACCGACTACGCGAACTGAAACTGTCACTGTTCTCGCCAGATAATCGCTCTTTTGTTTTAGCTCTTAGCAGATGGTGGCAAAGTTTGCAGTTTCTTTGTAAGATTGTCACGGTGGCGGTGTGATGCAGGAGGTGCAATTTCACCGCAAACTGTTCACAAAGTGGGTAGACGAACAAAGAAAAAACGCACAAGGACCGTCAAACAACTACCAAACACTAAACAGCCATGCAACTCTCATGAGGCAGGGCCGACAGAGCAAAGACACGGAATAATTCCTGAAATCCAGCATGTATATTTAAATGACGCCTTTATGAAAAAGCTTCTAAAAGGGGATGAGCTACTAGTACAGCATCAAATGACTTGCTCCACAACTGAAGGCGGTCAAACATCCTACTAAACATCCAAAAATGTGGTGGTGTGAGCGAGGGGACGAAGGCCAGCTGGAGATAGGGATGTTAACTGCTGGCACTGTGCATGCGTGGATGATGTCACGTCGACGTGGATGTTTGGTTGCTCTGATTAAAGCCCACAGATCTAGCTCAGATCTACAGTACCGGCCATATTTTGGACAGACCTTCTCATTCAAAGTGTTTTCATGACCATTTACGTTGGTAGATTCTCACTGAAGGCATCAAAACTATGAATGAACACATGTGGAGTTCTGTACTTAGCAAAAAGTGGAGACCTGACCTCCACAGTCACCGGACCTGAACCCAGTCCAGATGGTTTGGGGTGAGCTGGACCAACAAGTGCTAAACACCTCTGGGAACTCCTTCAAGAGCATGGAAAAGCATTTCAGGTGACGACCTCTTGAAGCTCATCGAGAGAATGCCAAGAGTGTTCAAAGCAGTAATCAGAGCAAAGAAACTAGAATATAAAACATGTTTTCACTTTTCACCTTTTTTTGTTAAGTACACAACTCCACATGTGTTCATTCATAGTTTTTAAGTGAGAATCTACCAACGTAAATGGTCATGAAAATAATATGTGCTCATAAAATATGACAATGAGCATTACAAACTAGTCTTCTGAGCTTTCACAACTTAACGCTGGAGATTTCTGAAAGTCTGATTACCAAGGCCATTACATATGAAGATGAGCGTGTATTCTAATGTACAAATGAATACATCAATAAGCCAATAAATAAAAAAAAATTTTAATAAGAATTAGGCGTGATCCCATTCTCTCTCTGAGGAAGCGAGTGGAAACGAAGCAAGTTGATTTTCCATGTCTCAAATGTCACATGCTGTTAACCCCCCTGCCTTCCGTTGCTTTATGTAACCAACATTGGATCCTCACCCAACCTGAGCTACACTCCATATGGCAGCCGAGCACATCAAGGACGTCAGACTGAGGTCACCAGAGCACATTCTCTTTCCTCTGAGTCGGATTTTTACGCTTGTGCATGCACGGTATGGCATCTATGTGTGAGTGCATTGGATTTATGTGCGTGTTGCATACAGGTGTTTTGTCTCTTCTCTTTCTCTCCTCACCCCTGCTGAACTCCATCAACGCTCTGCTGTCTCCACGGCAACACACGCTCACTGAGTGATGTACGACTGTGTGAGTCTGCACTGTAGGACATTCACCCCCTGACACACACACACACGATCGCTCAGATGTTTTTTCCTCAGTAAAATGTTGCATGCACATGCATTGTGCACCCCAGCTTGAAAAGAAACCGGAGGGACGTTAAGTATGTACGAAGTCCCAACTGAGCCTCTCTTTACATGTTCATGTCCCCACAGGGCTCGTGAAGAACACACACATATCATGAGGATTCAGCATGTCCTCTGAGGCTTCCTGGACTTCCTGGACTCCGGGCGAAGCCGCGTCCTTCGCCCGAGAACACACCGAGAGCCGTAATTACTCGTACAAGAGCGCAGCCCGGGAAAGCAAGTGCCGCGGCTTCCCACTCATCATATTCATCACTGTCATCCTCGGTCTCCGTAAAACGCCAGGCTAGCAGTGTGTCAGCCTCCCGAAAATGTGTCATCCTTTATCTTCTCTCTCTCTCACACACACACACGATACGAAGCTGAAACAACAGCCAGAGTGAGTGTGTGTGTGTGTGTGTTCTTTGCTCTAGAGAGCTGCCCTGATAGTGCACACTTATGCTAAGCTTGCACTTCAGCTGCAAAAAAAAAAAAGAAAGAATTAAAAAAATGAAACGTTAAGTTGCTCTGGACCATCACCATGCACCAGCAGCACCAGCAGAAGCCTCATCTCAACATCCTTCTATCCCATTATAACCGGAGCTCAGTGTGGTTGGTGCCATCTTGTGTCTGCCCAGCAAGCAGTGGACATCCCCTATTGCCCCCCGTTATTGTCCTTGAGAGACATAAACCAAACGCTCCGGTAACATTTCCTTTTGGTCTTCAAGATAACATTGTCTACCACTTCTTTAGAAGGTTCTGTATGCATCTTTCAGAAGTAGCAGCTCCCCTTAATTAGTCAGAGATTATTGTTTTTCATGGAAAAGGGGTGTAAGGGGTATAACACAGGTAACCAATGGGGGTATAAGGGGTATAACACAGGTAACCAATGGGGGTATAAGGGGTATAACATGCTCTACCATGCAAGCATCTTCACGTTTGTTCCTTGTGAGAAAAAAATGTCCTCAGTTTGATGTTCCTGTCCTTGAGGGGACTCAGTTAGATTTAAGTTTGGGGACGCACACACACACACACACACACACGCCGCGAGTGTATCGTGAACGGCCTTTGTACAGGCTGCCAAACACATTCATGGCCAGATCTTTCCGGCGCAGTGTGAGTGTCACAAGACATCACTTCCACTTCACAAGAAGCCCTTCTGTGCACACACACACACACACACACACACTCAGAGTGTCACAGGGTTCGTTCGGTGTCCGGCAGTGTACAAATGCTGCATGCGTGACCTCGGAAGATTAAGCGCTGACGAGTCCTCTGAGTCCTGTGGTGTGCTTATAGAACACTGCAGCAACGTATACAGTCTGATTCCGACACCCACTTACACACACACGCACACACACGCACACAGGCCGTGCACTCATTTATGCAGAAAAAGTCAAGGGTTCACATCATTTATTATAAAAAATAAATCCTGAGAGTGGAAACCCCCAACAATGTCATGACCAAAGAAACCACTCAGTTTGAGACACCTACGCTTTTCTCACACACACACACACACACACACACACATTCTCACACACACATTCTCACACTGACAAATTCATGCCCTGAGGCCATCTGATGCTGTTCAAGAATAAGTAGATTAAGTGCGCCTGGTAAAGGCATCTCCAGCACTTGCACTTTCAATCACTTCGGGACTCAATCCCCCAGAATCCTTGCACAATTTTTTATGACTGTGTATGTGACAAATAAAATTTGAATTTGAACTTCGATACGGCTTGTTCTTCACGCCGCCGTGTGGCACTGCACGCTGGCGAGGGGAGAAAAATTCACCTTGAGCTGCCGGCGTGGGACTGACCTCACTCTTGCTGCATATGTTCGCCTGTCGTTCCTAATGAGCCCAGAGGAAGCTGGAGTCATGTGAGGGCGCACTGCTCCTCCACCGCCTGGGAACGGCCTGTCAGGGAGCATCTGGACAAGATTACTCACCTCGGACTAGAGCACATCTGAAGTGAAAGTGAAGTGATTGTCATTGTGATACACTGCAGCACAGCACACGGTGACACAACAAAATTTGTCCTCTGCTTTTAACCATCACCCTTGGTGAGCAGTGGGCAGCCATGACAGTCACCATGACAGCCATGACAAGTGTGTGGGCACTTTGTTCAGTGGGTGCTTTGTTCAGTGGCACTTCAGTGGCACCTTGGCAACCTTCTGATTACGGGAGCCGCTTCCTTAACCGCTAGGCCACCACTGCATGTATGCACATGTTGCATCCGCATGCAACACAGAGAAAATCCCAGGTCTAATGGCCATTCCGTCCACTGCACTGTACACAAGTGGCATCTGGGCTGTAGTCATTGTAGATATCTGAGCATCCAAAAAGGAGCTTTTGTGCAGAATGATTGCACAATTGGGTAAATAGACATTAACCATTCAAAATCCAACGTCAATCGAACGTTTAAATTCTGGATGTATCTTAAAACCAGACTGTGGTCTTAGAAACACTACTGCAACTCCACAGGGTGCAGACCCCTATACATACTGTAACAAAAATGCAGGCAGTGTTGCGCTAAGTTCAATTAATGACAAATATTATGCCTAAATATCGTATAATGAATTCACTGTTAAGTATATTTTAACATAAGTAAATATTCATATATTAATAAAAGTGTTTGTTAATTAATTTATTGTATAATTGAATAATATAATGCTCTGATAATTGAATTTCTGGTGCTGGCTCCATTATTCAAAAAGACCAACTTATGCCAACCAATTCCCTAATTTGTGTGTAAACGTGATTTTGATCTTGTTTTTATTTATTTGTATTTATTTGTATTTAATGTTGGAGTCTTTGCAATTGTAAATCCAATATAAGCCACAAATAATTTATGGATTTCTGTTTGAAGTTAATTGTTACTTGGTTTGTAAATGAGTACCTCTAAACCCTTTTTTGCAGTTGTGTTAATAAAGGTATCTTTTGATTTTGAATTGAAAGAGGAGGCAAAAGAAAGAGAAGAACATGTGTCTAAGAGCGCTAAATAAAGCAGCAGCCTCCTCGCTCCCATAATCAATCCCAGTTCAGATTAAAATCGGCTCAAGTATAAATACCTCGATTTAAATGAGAACGAATGATGTATATAGATACGCCCTGCTCTCATTCTTTCCAGATTTTTCAGCCACATAAGTATGCTAGCTATCTAGTTCACACCCAACTACGGGAAACCCGTTCAAGGCAAGAAGATTCATAAAACTGCTTACAAATGAATCATTATTAACAATTTGTCATTTTTCCAGGCTTTATTTGCAGTTCTATGTCCTTTTCTATAACATACAGTCCTACTTTGGACCAACAGGCTATTATTGAATTGCTTCAGCCAGGTTCCTTCATGACCCCGCCCCCAGGAAGTCCATATATGGGCTTCCTCGTTCTGTCCTGTCTCGTTAACCCTGTCCCAGTGTATTTAAGCCTTCCCACTGCCATTACACATGTTGAGTAAATGCTGTGTAGCTGGGAAAGTTGCTGTCAGGATCCCGTCCAGAAGGAGATACTACTTGGTTCAGACCGTGTTTGTCCTGTGTTATGTCCCGATTGTTTTTCACTTGTGTGCCTGTGTAAAGCTGCCCTGTTCGTTTCTGCTCGCCGCCTGGTCCTTGTTTGGTGCGGTTTCCTCTGTCGTCTGTTCCATGTTATAAATCCCCTGTTGCGTGACGTTATGCGTCCTCCTTCCTCCCCATGTCCAGTCACCATGACGCTTACATCTCTGTTCTGTTTTTCTGTTCCTGGTTTTTGAAAGTGAGCTAAGAATGAATGGCAGTTTCTTTATTTATTCAGTTCAGCTTGAGCTACAGCACTTTAACAAAAAAAGACGAGACATTTTGCGAATTTGAATGTCCATGGAAAGTGAAAGTGAAGTGATTGTGAAACTCAGCACAGCACACAGTGACTCAACGAAATGTGTCCTCTGCTTTTAACCATCACTCTTAGTGAGCAGTTGGCAGCCATGGAAGGTGACGGTGCTTTGCTCCGTGGCACCTTGCCGGTTAGGGATTCATGATTGGGTGATGATGATGGTTCGGGAGTCCACTTCCTTACCCACTAGGCCACCACCTCCCCACTGTAACATCGTACTTATGTGATTCCCCTGCCATTTGAAGGCCTGTAAGGTGTGGAAGCAAGATGCCCAGGGGTAAAATGGGGGTTCCAGGGGAACGGAGCAGTTCGATTTTCAGTTTTCTGCTCATGGCCGTCAGCAATGCTGGAGCGCTTACGTCAAACAGGACAGACAACGTTAAATTACGTCCTAAGCACCTCATTACATGTATGTCCCGCAGGCTGGGTTCTACTGTTTCAACCCTAACAGTGTTACGGCATAAACTGGTCTGGAATCGCCTGTATTAATGTGTGTGTAACCGTAGAAGGTGGAGAGAGTGATGGTTTCAGATCAAAGCAGTGCTGCAGGAGCTACAAACACTCCTGTGGGAGGAGAACAGATCGATCAACACTGGCTGGTAGCCAGCATTTCTGCCCACACACACACACACACAGCAACTGCAATGCAAATTTATCTTAGGACTGTGAGGGAGAACTGTCATTGGTTTAATTACAATCTACTGTTGGAAAAAAAAAATCAAACATTACACACACACACACACTCACACACACACACACACCTAATTAACACCCCACACCAAAAGCCACAAACGCACATACACACTCTGTCACTTCAGATCCGATTCTGCAAGCAGACTGCATGTAAATGGCGGCAACTTGGCAGTGCCAGATGTATAAAAGAGGGCACCCACCCTCTTCTCACCCTACTGATTTCAATTTCAATTTCACATAAATACCCCAAAATATTCAAATCACCATGTGCAAGCTTCACACACACACAGATGGAAGTCACAGACACCCCATGGCCATCTGCAAAAGCGAGAGTCCAACCACAACACAACACAACACAACACAACACAGCACATGAACATTAGCAGTGTAACTGTAAGGCATTTCAAATCCTGTTAAATTTCAAGCACAAAGTCACACATATACTAGGGGTGGAAACAAATCTGAATACGGGATTCATAAAAGTGGATTTCACGTATTGAAGTCAGAAACATTTTGCACAGAAATTTGCATTTTTCAAACAACCTAATCCAACCAATTTTGCAACAATAAAAGCTGAATGTGCCGATTTGTGTCGATGATGGTCCTACATGTTTCTTATTGGGTGCAATGCACTTAATATAATCGTTTTACAGTAAATAATTATTATAATGACTTATTGAATAAATGTATTACTGTACTAGCTTATTACAGATATACAGAAGAACAATTTGGTATTCAAAAAACACTGTTGTTACACTTAGTATGCCTGAGACACACACACAATGTTCCATCTTTGTTTGGTCCTAGAACAATGTATACAGTCATTAACTTTAGGTTCATTTGAACTGTTTTGTTTTTATAAACAGAACAGAGATTCTTTCATCTTTTGTGCAAAAAGCAAATGTTGTCTTTCTGTCTTGTGAGGACATTTAGGGGAAGACACTTCCCCGCAACACATCTGTGACATCTGTTCGCATTACTCCTGTTATCACTGGCATCTTACTGAGAAATCGGAAAAAAATAGCAAGAAATAAACTAGAAGACCAGAAGGTTCCAGGTTCAAACCCCACTTACTACCATTGTGTTCCTGAGCAAGACAGTTAAACCTGAGTGTCTCCAGGGAGACTGTCCCTGTAACTATTGATTGTAAGTTGCCTCTGGATATGGGCTCATTGGTTCCCATAAGGCTCGTAATTGTCAAGACTTAAATGAATGTTGCTAAATATCTGTCCAGAAGAAGTACTGTTGTCTTATCCAGAATTAGGTACAACAAGTGTGAAGTTGGAAACCATGTGAAGTAAAGTGATTGTCACTTGTGATACACAGCAGCACAGCACGGTGCACACAGTGAAATTTGTCCTCTGCATTTAACCATCAGCCTAAGTGAGCAGTGGGCGGCCATGACAGGCGGCCGGGGAGCCGTGTGTGGGGACAGTGCTTTGCTCAGTGGCACCTCAGTGGCACCTCCGTGGATCGGAATTTGAACATCTTGGTGAAGATTATAGAACATTGACATTTTCATATTTAAATTAGATGTTGATAGGGAAAATGTTTGTGTTTTGGTCCTTCTCACCTCTTAATGTAATGTATTAGATACTTAACATTTGCATTCTGGCTGGATTAATTCCTTTATTAATGAATCTCAACATTTTCTCAGTTTGCATGGTGCCTTCATGAGATTAAACATGAGTTTATAGCATTTACCGCCAGCACATTGTTGCCTATATTTTCAGTGACCCAAAACTTCATGTAATGTATCACAAGATGAATAACTAGAGAAACTTTGCTTGAAGTAAAAGCCAAGAATAATAACACAATTATTATTCAATTATAATTGAATTTATAATTTTTTTTTTTTTAATAAATTCCAAAAAATACAAATTTCGAATTTGTTAATTCATGCAAAAAATGTTCAACAGCACCCCTCCCCTTTCACAGATCTAAACTGAAAATGCTGGCTTTCTCAGCCTGCACATGTGTTCGTTTGAAGAACATGCGGCCATGGCAGCAGATGCAGAAAGTTTTCTAACATAAACAACTTGTGAAAAATGCTGATGAAACGAATGCCGTGGGAGATGCCAGATGTTCTAAAATCTTCACTTTCAGCAGCTAGATCTTACGAAATACATATACCAAAGTGTGTGTGTGTGTGTGTGTGAGTGTGTCAATCTCTAACATGTGTTAGAGCATAAGCTTGAGGGTTCAACAGAATCCTAAACACAGCTGAGATGAGGATGTGGAATTTGGAATGGAGATCGGCTCACAAGTGTGTGTGTGTGTGTGTGTGTGTGTGTGTGTGTGTGTGTATTAGTGTCTGAGTGAGTGTCCTTTCCTCAGTGCTATGATTTGTGGTCATCGTAGCTCAACCAATCAGATGATTCCAGCTTGCACCAAGGACAAAATGAAAGATGCTTCCAGCTATATGCCATTTGGCCAGTCATCAGCATGTTCTGTTTTTAGGTCTTTGAGGGGACCAAAGGTCAAGTTTACCGGTAAAAAATCCTATATGGAACAAATGGCTATTAAATAAAAAATGAAAGATCTGAGATGAAGTTGTAGATGTAGAGTTAATCTTGTTGTGGATGTGGGTATTATAAAATACCATGCATATACCAAGCATGTACCAGAACTAACCCTTATGGGTTTCGCCAGTTTTTTTGCGTTTTGTCTGAAATACCCTTGAATGCTCTTTCAATTATGAGCATGTTTGTTATCATGAATAACATTGTATTAAAATGCAGCTTTGCGACCTGAGACCCGATCTTTCATTTTTGTCAGAAAATGCATCTTTATTTTCTCCTCTCTGCTCGGTTTCAGAACCTGTTGAAGGTGCTCAAACTAATTTCAGAGGCACTCTCAGAATCAAAATGAAAAAATATCACACATGTACACACGTCACAAGAATGCCATACGCCATGTATTTAAAATGGATACGGCATGGCTCCATGGAATTCCATCTCATTACTTTACAAGTTGTATGTCAGTTTGGGTGTAGTTTGTGTAGGGTGT
The DNA here is from genome assembly GCF_900700375.1 of Denticeps clupeoides. Lineage (NCBI taxonomy): Eukaryota > Metazoa > Chordata > Actinopteri > Clupeiformes > Denticipitidae > Denticeps > Denticeps clupeoides. The sequence goes on from NC_041717.1 coordinate 21,136,325, forward strand.
AGTTCTAGTCCAACGTTCTAGTTTATTTTATCTGTTTGTGTGTAAAAATTGATTAATTTTGCGTGAAACCGAATGCATTTTAACGAATCCTTCTGCTCGGCTCTGATGAAATTTTTGCCATCTGTTCTTTGGAGATTCTGAAGGACTGTTCCAAAAGTTCAAAAGTGAAGAGTCACAGCATGTCGGCATGGCTCATTCTGTCCGTGGGATTGTGGGCTTCATGTCTGAGAAACGATCAGTCATCTTCAAACTAAAAACCCCTGGTGACCCCACACTTCACACACACACACACACACACACACACACACACACACACACACACACACACTCACACACACATTCCACTGTGGCAAACTACTGTATTACTCAGTAACTTATTACTGTTCCGTTACACAGTACACACACACACACACACACACACACACACACATACACACACTGTTTCCATTCCTTCAGTAAATAGTGCAACACACAGATATCTGAATTATGCTCGGGCCCGTGACTTGTAACTGGAAATCCCACATACACACAGGGTGGAGGTACACACACATACCAACAGAAACGTTCACACTTACACTATTTTAGGTCAAAACGAGTGAATGAACCCCAATTTAGTGAAGAATCGCCTCGCGTCACAAGAAAGTGTGCAATGCCACGTATTTACTGCCATTCTACGGCATGAACAACATGTAAATGTAATGCTGAGAAGAGGAGCTGTCTGTGGTGCTGATTTCTGCTTTGGCCCCAGAAATTATTTCAACCTTTGACCCCGTTAGTGACCCCGGCCTTGGTCATCGTTCTGCGTGAGTGTGTGTGACCTCTGGTGCCAGTCTTACCCGTGTCCTGGCGGAACTGGTGCATGGACTGCAGGTCGATGATGTACGGCACCAGCTGCGGTTCCACCTGGCCGAGGACGACGGTCCCGCGCGGGTCGCCCTTGAGGACGTTCTCGATGTGGTGGCACACCGTGGCGCTGTACGGCCGCCAGCGACCGTGCTCGTTCAGCCACTCCCAGACCACCACGCGCGCCACGCTCTGAGACTGGTACCCCGAGGTCCCCGTTCCTCCTCCGGCTGACACCAGCATCCCCGAGCCGGGCCGAGCCATGCCTCCGCCTCCCGACACCGCGCCCGGTCCTTCAGGGCGAATGCGGGCAGTCGAGAGGGAACCTCCTTCAGGGTGGAGCAGGACCACTCACTTCCTGTGGGTCGTATTCCAGTGTTTCAGATCCCAAATCGATAATCCATCATCAGAAAGTGAACTCTTCTTCTTCTGCCTTATTAGACAACATGTGTGTGTGTGTGTGTGTGTGTGTGTGAGGACTGGAAGCGGTAACTGCTGACTCCTAAGCTCCTGTCGTTCCGGAACAGTAGAAATCGGATTTGCTGGGGTTCTGATCTTCTGTGGAGGAGGACGATGGTGTAAATGAAGATGATGATGATGATCGTGGCACTGATGAAGAATCTTGGCGGGGCTTCAGGCTGTCAGGAGAGAGTCAGAAACACAGATTTAACAGATGAACTGCAGTGTTGTCAAAAAAATGATCTAATTCTATTCCCTGAAGAACCCGGGGAGGGCGGCGAAATCCGAGAGAAAGAGAGAGAGATGGTCGGGAATGGATGACCCCCAACCAGAAGATTCTGTAGTCCATGTAATGAGGTCAACGCACCCTCTCTCTCTCCCTCTCTCTCGCTCTAGTAGACTGGGCTTTAATCCCCGGCTCTGGATCTGATGGGACCTGGAACCCGAAGAGAGTGGAGAGCAAGAGAGAAAGAGAGAGAGATGGTCGGGAATGGATGACCAGAAGATTCTGTAGTCCATGTAATGAGGTCAACGCACCCTGTGCCTCTCTCTCTCTCTCTCTCTCTCTCTATCTCTCTCTGGTAGACTAGGGTTTAAGCCCCGGTTCTGGATCTGATGGGACCTGGAACCCGGGGAGAGTGGAGAAAGCACAGCTGTTCACTTTTTACTCCGGAGCGAGTCTGTGTGTGTGTGTGTGTGTGTGTGTGTGTGTGTGTACACATTGATAATCATCTCTCTCGCTCTCTCTCTCTCTCTCTCTGACTAGGTTCTAGTCCAGAGTAGAGACAAAGCAAAGCCGGTGGTTCCTGCAGAACGTCCACCCATGCATGCATCCCACAGAAATCGTCACAGCCCTAAGATCACTAATGTCAATACCAATATATTAATATTTACCACCAGGACGTGTTCTCTGCTGCTATAATCCTCATCTCTCTACGCCATTTTCCGCGTTCAGCCTCCGATGCTCCGCGATACGATGCGATTTAAACGTGGAGGTGGGGAGGTCTGGAGCGCCGGGACCCCCTTATAAATAAATCCCGGGGTGCGGGGATTAAAACGCGTCTGCCGCGGTTACCTGATGGAGCCCCGTTTGCTCCGGCTGCGACGCTGTTGCTCCATCCTTCTTCCTCCTCCTCCTCCTCCTCCTCCAGCCGCCAGCCGGAGGGTAAAAAAAAGGAACCAGATGCGCCGCTGATCTCAGACCAGCTCCTTTTCGAACCGGGCTGATGCCGCTGCTGCTGCTGCTGCGGATGGTGCAACACAGCCGGCTGCCGCCTGCATGCACGTCGCCAAAAGCCCCGATCCGTCCCCGGCACGCACGTCGCCGCCTGGCCGCTGCGGAGCGTCGCACACCTGTGGTCCGGACGGGGACGTAACATCAGCGGCTCCGCAGATCACGGCGCCTGTATCATCCTAATGGCGCATGATAGCCACGACACAAGCATGTCATACACACTATCAAATATAAAAATTCCATTTTACACCGTGCACGAATTGCATTTCCACTATGTGACTGTGGCCATCGATATCGGATCGATATTAAAACCCACAAAAAATATAATCACACACCATAAGCCGAGTTTTCCTGGTGATTTCGTATCTACTGCGCTCCTGATAACCCTGCGTATTGTCACCTGTATGCAGTGGCGGGTTTTGATATGGGTGACATGGCATCATGGCTGCATGGCCAGCGACCGGTTTTCTATTCTATTCATCTCATAACCAGCTCACAAAGTAAAACACGACGCTGAAGTAGCTCCTTATTCGAATTGTGAGTTCCACCTGGAATACTGCACAGCTGGCTGCAGTATCCACATTATGCCTGTAGGGGGCGTACTTCAGCCAGGAAATCTGTTTCAGAAATTAAGAACGTATTTTAGTCATTAATCTGTATATGGTGAGGATCTCTGTGCCCATGCGACATCCTGAATTATTAGAAATGTTATCAAGTGTTACCTGTCTGGCCCAACAGTGTTTTCACATGGGAACTGTGCATTGGATTGAAGAATGGCATACAAAAAAACCCTACAGTTTAAATGCTCTGGGCCACTGAAAAACTCACTGAAAAGGACCTGAAAACGTTGCTCATGTGTACATAGATTTAGGATGAATATGGTTGTTTCAGTGTAAAATAAATTGTAATGCAGCCTGCAGTATTTGGGTGGTAGTAGCCTAGCGGGTAACACGCCTACGAACCAGAAGACCCAGGTTCATATCCCACTTACTACCATCGTGTCCCTGAGCAGGACACTTAACCCTGAGTGTCTCCTGGGGGGGACTGTCCCTGTAACTACTGATTGTAAGTCGCTCTGGATAAGGGCGCCGGGTAAATGCCGTAAATATAAATGCAGTATTTAAGGCGGAACAGACAAATCCCAACAAGTAGCTGTGAATAAGGAGCTAACATCAGTATCACTCTGTACTCTAAATTCAATCACACACATATATGTGGGACGTGAGAATGAGGTCCTCATTGTGTCGAGGTACTGGTGCAGCTAAATGCTGAGTGGCTTCAGGAGGTGTGCAAGCAAGGTACAACCACAACAGAAAAACAGTTCAAGAAGCACATGCTGATTCATTCAATAAACGAAACCGGAAATGTGATTGTTGAAAAATGTGTTGTCTTTTTCAACTAGACGCTCTGTACATATGCCTCCAGAAATTACAATACATCGTGAGTTCAAAATTAATAGCCAAATTGGAGAAAGAGACCAAAAAGACAAATTGTCATATAATAACCTGATTCATCAGATCAGCATGGGAGTAAAGAAGGGTCACAGCGAGAATGAGATCATTGAAGCAGTAGTGAGAGCCATTAACCCAGGCCTCAGTCTCAGAGACATGCTGGAGATTAAAACAGATCTCACTTTGCCACACCTCTGAACCATCTTGAAGGGTCACTATAAGGAAGACCGTCCCACAGATCTGTACCACTGTCTCTTGAACCTAATTCAACACAGTCATGAGTCACCCCAAAAGTTCCTGTTTAGAGCCATAGGACTGAAAGAGAGGCTTTTGGCTACATCAAGGGAACCCGGATCAGATGAGAAGTATAGCTCTGAATTAATTCCCACTCTGAGAGCAGTGGGAACTGGATTGATCAGCGACAGTATGAAGAATCAACTGAAGATACTCCTCCACAAGCCTTTGTGTTAAGATTTGGATTCCCTGTTCGCATGCACCATGATCAGGGTAAAGAATTTACCAATAAGCTGTTTGCGAAATTGGAGGCATATAGTGGGGTGAGGGGGTCAAGGACAACGCCATAATGGGCAGGTCATAAGTTTTAACAGAGCACTTCTGGCCATGCGTAGAACATTAACAGCCCAACACAAGACAGATTGGAAGTCATCCCTAGCCAAGGTGGTGCATGCTTATAATTGCACCCAGAATGAAGCAACAGGCTTTGCTCCCTATTTTCTACTTTTCGGTCTTAACCCAAGACTCCCCATTGACCTCATGTTTGGCCTTGACAAGGAAGAAGTAGTCACACAGCGCAAGCATCTAGATAGCCCTGTGTATGAATACAGCATGAGAATGTAAAAGGTCGAGTTCGGGTCTTTCTTAGATTTCTACTCTTGCTGCCCTGTGACTTTTTACAGACAGAAAAGGAAACAGTGCTACCAGCAGCGAAGGCGAAACAATCAAGAGAGACAACCATCCACACGGAGGGTCAGAATCAGAGGATGGCTTGGACGATCTGGAGGGGGAGTATGTCATCAGGTCTGAGGCACAGAGTCTGGGGGACGAGGTGGGAATCTTACTCAGGCCTGAGGCACCTCCATTCTACCCCAATGATGAAACAACAGAGATTGAGATACTAGAGGGACATCTTTGACCAGCAGGAGCACAGAAAAGAGGGAATCGATGAAGACACAGACCCCATAGGGACCAACACACACAGTGAAGCTAACATATCAGACACAGACTGCGGAGTCCAGTCTCATGAAGAAGAAAGAGATGACTACAGATCGGCAACAGCACGGCGGTATCTTTTAAGACAGAGAAAATTTAAACAGATGTTCACTTATAATCGAGTGGGACAGCCCACGTTGTTTGATATTTCAAATGGATTGTGTTAGTAGTGAGTGGTGTAATGAAGAAAAAAAAAACTGTTAGTCCTTTAGTTAAAATTGTACAGATCCTTTCAGATTACCCATCAAGACTGTACTACTTCGTAAATATTACAGGGTAGTGATAACGTAGGTTGTGGGATGATACACTCAGGGAAGATACAGACATCCTGGCTATGGACAGGGCAGCTGTGGACTGTCATCGTGCACAAAGACACTCACAGCAACATTATGACATTAAAGGGGAGACAGATGTCATTAACGGGACTGTTACAGCAATGTACATTGTGTTCATCCTCTGGAATCCTGACCCCTAACCTTGTTAATTCTGTGATTTGTCATTTGATGAGTGGGTATCTGAATGCCCGGACGGCATTTCTTTCATGGGGGTAGAGTGTAGGGATCTGGACTGTTTGGGATCATTCTGAACCTCCCCCCCTCCATTGTATTTTCTAGTATCCTTCATGTTTGGGTACCGAGTCATGGCAAAACTGTATTGATATATTTAATGTATTCTGCAAATGTCTTACCGATCCCCCGCCACTAGGGTGGCACCCAAGGCCGCAGCTGAATTAGAGCCAAGGCAGCCGGAGTAGTGTGCCCTGTTCATTTCGAGTTTCGTGTGTGATTGCAGTTGTGCAATAAAGGATTGAACGAACCCAACCCTCTTCCACACTGGTTATTGATTTAGCCAAGTGTGCTACATGGAAACATATTCATTTTGTTTACACAAAAACAAAAAATTGTGTTCATAAAATGACTTTTTTATTCGTGCTTGTGAAAGAAAAAAAAAATCTGTACAAATTGACCATTCACTTGTTAATGAAGTGCATTTTGACAATGAAACAGATCCTGTGGACAGAATATAGAGAAAAAGGAATATTTTTTTGTTGTGCAAAAAATGTGAATATTTGGTGGTACAGAATGTATTTTTTCCACCCCACCCTTAATTATCAGTGGCTGATTAGGATTAAAAGATGGCATATCTGTGTTTACACACATGCATATGTGCATCGACAGCAGTTAATCTAAGATGTTATATTGAGGGTTTTCTTTTTACAAGAATTGGAAAGATCCTGGGTATATTCACATTAATTAGATTACATTAAATGTACTTTATTAAATTTCTTTCTAAAAAGCAAAAAAAGGTCTCTTGATCTCATACAGATCTTTGTACAGTTACCTCTTTATACCACTGGGAAGCAGCCTTGTCCAAACGATCACTTTCCAACACAGGACTAAAAAAACTTGCTTATATTAGGTTAAATAGAAAAATGTGCATGGCCTAGCAGGTACTTTTATTCAAGTGTACTACGAGTATACTTATTTTACACAACAAAATGTGTAAAAAATATGTGAGGTGTCAGGTTTCACTGCACCTGGGGACTCACCTGTGCCCAATCAGGGCACTGTTACTAAAAAAAAAAAAAAAAAAAAAGGCTATGTGGTTCTGCCCTTCGATGGCTCTGACATTTTTGTTAACTGTTTTTGGACTTACAACTGTTTCATAGTGTTGAGATTTAGTTCTGGGAATTGCCACATGCCTGCGGATTAGTTTGTGTTTTTCCTCTTTTGTTTCCCCTGTTTTCGGCCATTGCGTCATTTTGATTTGTGTTTATTAATAAATCCTTTTTTCCAGAATGTCCCGTCTCTGCACTTACTTCCCCCGTCAGCTCATCGATGTGACAGAATGTCGGAGCCCAAACCAGCCCAAAAGCGCAGAGACAAAAGGCAGAGGAGGAGAACCATGCAGAAGAAAGCAGCCAGTCGTAGTGATTGCGGACGCAAGCGGGGAGCACTGGATGGTCCGTGGCGAGACACGCCGGGACCGGGATAGGACCCCCACGTACTGTTTGAGCAGTCTTCCCGGCGATACGGTGTTTGAGTCACGGCGGGGAGCGCCACAGTGTTACGCTGATCCCTGTGGAATCCGCAAAAACCAACGGAGGTGTTCCTCCAGTGGGGAGATAGGCCAGCTCCAGCCGTAATGGCCGGAGTACTGCCCGTGGGAGCTGATCACGCCCTGGCTCCAGAACGTCAGCAGGGTGGACGACCGACGGGACTGTCGGTGGGAGGACATGGACAACGAGGAGAGCGATGATGACATGAATTGGTGGGCGGTCGGGGCTGGGATGGCTCCACCCATTGCGCCCGTCCGCGATTGTCGCAAGGTCTGTGATGACCCACATGACTTCCGGGGGTGTGCTGAAGATTAGGGAGACACGGACGCTCAATGCGAGTTGAGCGGTCTTGCCGGGATGGCTTCACCCATTGCCCCATCCACGATCGCCCACGTCACATCCGGTGGTGTAAGGACCATGAGGAGCAAGAGGCAATAAGCTGGTGGAAGAGGGTGATGGGAAGTCACCATCCAACTGCGCTGCCGGGACTGCATCGTGAGGAATCCGCCTCTCCAGCTCCGGTCGCGGACACGCCTTCCCTCTGCCCAGACATTCCCCAGCTGAACGGCAGCGTAGCACCCCGCTTGTGTAGAGGACGTCCACCACCCTCCACGCCACACACCTACTACCATCTACAGCAACGCCCCCAGCCTCCTGGGGGAAATACCCATGATGCCTGGACCCATTTACAGCATTTATCAGACGCCCTTATCCAGGGCGACTTACAATCAGTAGTTAAAGGGACAGTCCCCCCCTGGAGACACTCAGGGTTAAGTGTCTTGCTCAGGGATACAATGGTACTGGAGAGCCAAGAAAGGGAACCAGTCTTCCAGCCCTCTGGAAGGCATGAGGACCCAGCTGGGAAGAGGGCCTGCTTTTCCCAAAGGATGCAGAAGCCAGATGGTCTGGCAAAGCCCCCACACTGGCACCAGGAACGTGCAGCGGGAAGGGAAGAGACACTCTCCCTGCGCTGTGCAGGGAGAGAAGCTAGGTGCTGTGCCAGCAGGGACGTGCAGCGAGAGGTGCTGCATGTTCCCAGAAGGCACCATCCAGGGGTGACGTATACGGTCGCCGGAAGGTCCGGGACCACCTCCGTGTGCGGGACAGGGAACGATGCAAGACACGTCAGAGGAGATGTGCGGAGACGGCCTGCACATACCCGAAGGGTTGGCCCTGATTTTTTTATGTGTGCAGGTTTGAGGAACCGAGGCCACCATGCAGGACCACGTCTGGGAGACCTTGCATGGCAGGAGCCCTGTGGTTGCCACCGTCCACCCCACCTCCTCCACTGATTGTACTGCTGGGGCTCAAAGGACGTAGCCCTTGGAGGGGGGCTCTGTAAGGGTTGACTGCACCTGGGGACTCACCTGTGCCCAATCAGGGTGCCGTTGTAAGGCGCCGGGGTTCCGCACTTTGGCAGCTCTGACAATTTTGTGAACTGTTTGATTGTGTTGAGTTTTGAGTTCTGGCAATTGCCACATGCCTGCGGGTTCGTTTGTGTTTTCCACTTTTGTTTCCCCTGTTTTCAGCCATCGCGCCTTTTTAATTTCTGTTTATTAATAAATCCTTGTTCCCATAATGTCTCATCTCTGCGCTTATTCTCCTGTCAGCTCGTCAACCTGACATGAGGCAATATTTACTTAAAGTACACTTGACTTATACTGATAAGTGGAATTATAGTACAGTAATATGTACACTTATGCTTTAATATTAAAACTTATACTTTACTTAGCCACAAAGTACTAATAGTTACTATTACTGTACGTGTAGCATGTGGGTATGCTCATTTTTTGCACACTCTTGTTTTTCCTGTCTCTCACCCTCTCTGCCTTCTTTTGTAGGAAAACACACACACAGAGACAGACAAAAGGGTCTTCTCCCTCTATAGGTGAGTAAATTGCACAACATAGATCCGTGTAGGTAAAGGTTAAGTGTATTGAAATCTTTTGTTCACTTGAGATGTTAAAAAAAGTGTAAAAAGACATCTTTTACAACAGAGAACAGACGTGTTGTAACTTGTAAAGTCGCTGTCTCCTTTGAGCAAGAACAGTCAGATGTGGGTCGATTTCTGTCTGTATGACCCTCAATATCAGATGAAATATTGAACAGCATTAAACCTGGAAAACGTCCTGTTTTCCGTAGACCATAAATGGAGTTTTGTTCCGGTGAACGCAAACTTACACACGCTTTGAGAACGTTTGTCTTGCTCCGCCCCTGGGGGAGGGTGCAAAAAACATTATATATAGTTGGTTGGGATGCTTTCTTTCTTAATTTCGCTCGAGACAAAATAAAGCTCATTGTCTGATTCTTTTTGACAATGGACAGAGCATGCGTTACGGACGAAAATACTTAATTTTCTTTGAATCGAAGCACCGAAACGTTGACGCGTACGCTGACTTTAATTCCAACATGTTCTGAGAGAGCTTCAGCATCTGCTTTGGCTGAAGGAGGGAACTCTCCTTTTGCGAGCACGGTTTTGTTTATCTCAGAAAAGACCTACTCTACACACCAAGAAAATCGAAAGATTAAAAGATCTACCCAACTGGTAGACGTGGAACGTGGATGTGTGTTGGATGTGGAACGTAGGAATGACATTGCAGGTAGATTTAAACGTCTGCTCCTGTGCTCTTTTGAAAACGTGTTGGACAAGTGCGCAAACGCGGTAATCGACATGGCATTGGGCCGATACAATAACTGGCTTTCTTGGTGGAATCTGCTGAAAACTTACTGCCCCTGAGCTAGGGGTAGTGGTGGCCTTCTGGTTAAGGACGAGGTCGCGTAATCGGAAGGTTGCCAGTTTGAATCGCGATCCACTCTTAAAATCTCAATAAATGCATCAAATGAATTGTACCTGTTTCTTATATTTTTTGAATCTTATACTCTGTTGTGCAAGTAAATTACACAACATGGATCCGTGCAGGTAAAAAGTTCCGTGTATTGAAATGTACTGTTCACCTCAAAGGTAAAAAAGATTAAAAAGACGTCCTTTACAACAGAGAACAGACGGGTTTCAACTTGTAAAGTCGCTTTGTCCTCTGAGCAAGAACTGTCAGATGGCAACCGTTTACCGCACCCCTGGGTGGTGCCTTCTAGGCACGTGCAGCCCTTCTTGTTGCATGAACCTGTTGGAAGTGTGTCCTGCTCCCCTTCTTTGCCCCGCGCAGGCAGGCGGTCCCGGACCCTCCGGCTACAGGTTACACTTTTCACTTCTGGGCACATGCAGCCCCTCCCGCGGCACGTCCCTAGTGCCAGTGTGGGGGCTTTGCCGGACCGTCCGCTCAGTCCCATTTGCATTAATTGGAACTCACAGACCTTCTTCCTGCCTGTCCCAGCTGGATCCTCATGCCATTCAGGGGGCTCCGTGGCGCTCCGCCCCTCTGGAGGTAGGCCCAGGCCCATGCCTGGCACACCCTCCTTACGATCTACCGGAGGATCAAGCACCGTCGCTTCCCCTTCCACACCTCCCACCCCCCCAAACCACTTCCCCTCCCATCTCCCACACCCCCACCAACCTCTCAAACCCCCCCACCCATCTCTCACACAGAAGACCCTCCCTTTTATCTGACTCTGTGTGTGTGTGTGTGTGTGTGTGCGTGTGTTTTGTGTGCGTATGTTGCCCCCACTTCCCTTCTTTGTGTACACCAGATAGCGACCAAGCAGCGGAGCAGAGCCCCCCACCCGTACTTCACACCCAACCACCTCTCACACCCCCTGTCAGGAGGAGCCCCCCACCCGTACTTCACACCCCCCAAAAAATCTTTGAGAGAAGACCCCACCCTAGGTCTGACAAAGGGATATTTTTGGGCTCGTCCTCCTCGTCCTGGACTGGCACAGTCAGGTCAGGACCTGTGGGTGGTAGTAGCTTAGTGGGGTAACACACTCGCCTATGGATCAGAAGACCCAGGTTCAAATCCCGCTTAATACCATTGTGTCCCTGAGCAAGACACTTAACCCTAAGTTGCTCCAGGGGGACTGTCCCTGTAAATACTGATTGTAAGTCGCTCTGGATAAGGGCGTCTGATAAATGCCGTAAATGTAACACACTTGCCTATGAACCAGAAGACCCAGGTTTAAATCCCACTTACTACCATTGTGTCCCTGAGCAAGACACTTAACCCTAAGTGTCTCCAGGGGGAGACTGTCCCTGTAACAACTGATTGTAAGTCGCTCTGGATAAGGGCGTCTGATCCATGCCGTAAATGTAAATGTAAAGACACACCTTTGTCCCTGGGGCTCTGCTCCGCTGCTTGGTCACTATCTGGTGGACACAAAGAAGGGAAGTGGGGGCAACATACGCACACAAATCACACAGAGTCAGATAAAAGGGAGGGTCTTCTGGTTCCCTTTATAGGTGCTCCGGGACCTCCGGAGAGTAAATTGCACAACATGGATCCGTGTAGGTAAAAGTTAAGTGTATTGAAATCTATTGTTCACTTCAAATGTTAAAAAAAAGAGTAAAAAGACGTCTTTTACAACAGAGAACAGACGTGTTGTAACTTGTAAAGTCGCTGTCTCCTCTGAGCAAGAACAGTCAGATGTGGGTCGATTTCTGTCTGTATGACCCTCAATATCAGATCAAATATTGAACAGCATTAAACCTGGAAAACGTCCTGTTTTCCGTAGACCATAAATGGAGTTTTGTTCTGGTGAACGCAAACTTACACACGCTTTGAGAACGTTTGTCTTGCTCCGCCCCTGGGGGAGGGTGCAAAAAACATTATATAAAGTTGGTTGGGATGCTTTCTTTCTTCATTTCGCTCGAGACAAAATAAAGCTCATTGTCTGATTCTTTTTGACAATGGACAGAGCATGCGTTACGGACGAAAATACTTAATTTTCTTTGAATCGAAGCACCGAAACGTTGACGCGTACGCTGACTTTAATTCCAACATGTTCTGAGAGAGCTTCAGCATCTGCTTTGGCTGAAGGAGGGAACTCTCCTTCTGCGAGCACGGTTTTGTTTATCTCAGAAAAGACCTACTCTACACACCAAGAAAATCGAAAGATTAAAAGATCTACCCAACTGGTAGACGTGGAACGTGGATGTGTGTTGGATGTGGAACGTAGGAATGACATTGCAGGTAGATTTAAACGTCTGCTCCTGTGCTCTTTTGAAAACGTGTTGGACAAGTGCGCAAACGCGGTAATCGACATGGCATTGGGCCGATACAATAACTGGCTTTCTTGGTGGAATCTGCTGAAAACTTACTGCCCCTGAGCTAGGGGTAGTGGTGGCCTTCTGGTTAAGGACGCGGTCGCGTAATCGGAAGGTTGCCAGTTTGAATCGCGATCCACTCTTAAAATCTCAATAAATGCATCAAATGAATTGTACCTGTTTCTTATATTTTTTGAATCTTATACTCTGTTGTGCAAGTAAATTACACAACATGGATCCGTGCAGGTAAAAAGTTCCGTGTATTGAAATGTACTGTTCACCTCAAAGGTAAAAAAGATTAAAAAGACGTCCTTTACAACAGAGAACAGACGGGTTTCAACTTGTAAAGTCGCTTTGTCCTCTGAGCAAGAACTGTCAGATGGCAACCGTTTACCGCACCCCTGGGTGGTGCCTTCTAGGCACGTGCAGCCCTTCTTGTTGCATGAACCTGTTGGAAGTGTGTCCTGCTCCCCTTCTTTGCCCCGCGCAGGCAGGCGGTCCCGGACCCTCCGGCTACAGGTTACACTTTTCACTTCTGGGCACATGCAGCCCCTCCCGCGGCACGTCCATAGTGCCAGTGTGGGGGCTTTGCCGGACCGTCCGCTCAGTCCCATTTGCATTAATTGGAACTCACAGACCTTCTTCCTGCCTGTCCCAGCTGGATCCTCATGCCATTCAGGGGGCTCCGTGGCGCTCCGCCCCTCTGGAGGTAGGCCCAGGCCCATGCCTGGCACACCCTCCTTACGATCTACCGGAGGATCAAGCACCGTCGCTTCCCCTTCCACACCTCCCACCCCCCCAAACCACTTCCCCTCCCATCTCCCACACCCCCACCAACCTCTCAAACCCCCCCCACCCATCTCTCACACAGAAGACCCTCCCTTTTATCTGACTCTGTGTGTGTGTGTGTGTGTGCGTGTGTTTTGTGTGCGTATGTTGCCCCCACTTCCCTTCTTTGTGTACACCAGATAGCGACCAAGCAGCGGAGCAGAGCCCCCCACCCGTACTTCACACCCAACCACCTCTCACACCCCCTGTCAGGAGGAGCCCCCCACCCGTACTTCACACCCCCCAAAAAATCTTTGAGAGAAGACCCCACCCTAGGTCTGACAAAGGGATATTTTTGGGCTCGTCCTCCTCGTCCTGGACTGGCACAGTCAGGTCAGGACCTGTGGGTGGTAGTAGCTTAGTGGGGTAACACACTCGCCTATGGATCAGAAGACCCAGGTTCAAATCCCGCTTACTACCATTGTGTCCCTGAGCAAGACACTTAACCCTAAGTTGCTCCAGGGGGACTGTCCCTGTAAATACTGATTGTAAGTCGCTCTGGATAAGGGCGTCTGATAAATGCCGTAAATGTAACACACTTGCCTATGAACCAGAAGACCCAGGTTTAAATCCCACTTACTACCATTGTGTCCCTGAGCAAGACACTTAACCCTAAGTGTCTCCAGGGGGGGACTGTCCCTGTAACAACTGATTGTAAGTCGCTCTGGATAAGGGCGTCTGATCCATGCCGTAAATGTAAATGTAAAGACACACCTTTGTCCCTGGGGCTCTGCTCCGCTGCTTGGTCACTATCTGGTGGACACAAAGAAGGGAAGTGGGGGCAACATACGCACACAAATCACACAGAGTCAGATAAAAGGGAGGGTCTTCTGGTTCCCTTTATAGGTGCTCCGGGACCTCCGGAGAGTAAATTGCACAACATGGATCCGTGTAGGTAAAAGTTAAGTGTATTGAAATCTATTGTTCACTTCAAATGTTAAAAAAAGAGTAAAAAGACGTCTTTTACAACAGAGAACAGACGTGTTGTAACTTGTAAAGTCGCTGTCTCCTCTGAGCAAGAACAGTCAGATGTGGGTCGATTTCTGTCTGTATGACCCTCAATATCAGATCAAATATTGAACAGCATTAAACCTGGAAAACGTCCTGTTTTCCGTAGACCATAAATGGAGTTTTGTTCCGGTGAACGCAAACTTACACACGCTTTGAGAACGTTTGTCTTGCTCCGCCCCTGGGGGAGGGTGCAAAAAACATTATATATAGTTGGTTGGGATGCTTTCTTTCTTAATTTCGCTCGAGACAAAATAAAGCTCATTGTCTGATTCTTTTTGACAATGGACAGAGCATGCGTTACGGACGAAAATACTTAATTTTCTTTGAATCGAAGCACCGAAACGTTGACGCGTACGCTGACTTTAATTCCAACATGTTCTGAGAGAGCTTCAGCATCTGCTTTGGCTGAAGGAGGGAACTCTCCTTTTGCGAGCACGGTTTTGTTTATCTCAGAAAAGACCTACTCTACACACCAAGAAAATCGAAAGATTAAAAGATCTACCCAACTGGTAGACGTGGAACGTGGATGTGTGTTGGATGTGGAACGTAGGAATGACATTGCAGGTAGATTTAAACGTCTGCTCCTGTGCTCTTTTGAAAACGTGTTGGACAAGTGCGCAAACGCGGTAATCGACATGGCATTGGGCCGATACAATAACTGGCTTTCTTGGTGGAATCTGCTGAAAACTTACTGCCCCTGAGCTAGGGGTAGTGGTGGCCTTCTGGTTAAGGACGAGGTCGCGTAATCGGAAGGTTGCCAGTTTGAATCGCGATCCACTCTTAAAATCTCAATAAATGCATCAAATGAATTGTACCTGTTTCTTATATTTTTTGAATCTTATACTCTGTTGTGCAAGTAAATTACACAACATGGATCCGTGCAGGTAAAAAGTTCCGTGAATTGAAATGTACTGTTCACCTCAAAGGTAAAAAAGATTAAAAAGACGTCCTTTACAACAGAGAACAGACGGGTTTCAACTTGTAAAGTCGCTTTGTCCTCTGAGCAAGAACTGTCAGATGGCAACCGTTTACCGCACCCCTGGGTGGTGCCTTCTAGGCACGTGCAGCCCTTCTTGTTGCATGAACCTGTTGGAAGTGTGTCCTGCTCCCCTTCTTTGCCCCGCGCAGGCAGGCGGTCCCGGACCCTCCGGCTACAGGTTACACTTTTCACTTCTGGGCACATGCAGCCCCTCCCGCGGCACGTCCCTAGTGCCAGTGTGGGGGCTTTGCCGGACCGTCCGCTCAGTCCCATTTGCATTAATTGGAACTCACAGACCTTCTTCCTGCCTGTCCCAGCTGGATCCTCATGCCATTCAGGGGGCTCCGTGGCGCTCCGCCCCTCTGGAGGTAGGCCCAGGCCCATGCCTGGCACACCCTCCTTACGATCTACCGGAGGATCAAGCACCGTCGCTTCCCCTTCCACACCTCCCCCCCCCCCAAACCACTTCCCCTCCCATCTCCCACACCCCCACCAACCTCTCAAACCCCCCCACCCATCTCTCACACAGAAGACCCTCCCTTTTATCTGACTCTGTGTGTGTGTGTGTGTGTGTGTGTGCGTGTGTTTTGTGTGCGTATGTTGCCCCCACTTCCCTTCTTTGTGTACACCAGATAGCGACCAAGCAGCGGAGCAGAGCCCCCCACCCGTACTTCACACCCAACCACCTCTCACACCCCCTGTCAGGAGGAGCCCCCCACCCGTACTTCACACCCCCCAAAAAATCTTTGAGAGAAGACCCCACCCTAGGTCTGACAAAGGGATATTTTTGGGCTCGTCCTCCTCGTCCTGGACTGGCACAGTCAGGTCAGGACCTGTGGGTGGTAGTAGCTTAGTGGGGTAACACACTCGCCTATGGATCAGAAGACCCAGGTTCAAATCCCGCTTACTACCATTGTGTCCCTGAGCAAGACACTTAACCCTAAGTTGCTCCAGGGGGACTGTCCCTGTAAATACTGATTGTAAGTCGCTCTGGATAAGGGCGTCTGATAAATGCCGTAAATGTAACACACTTGCCTATGAACCAGAAGACCCAGGTTTAAATCCCACTTACTACCATTGTGTCCCTGAGCAAGACACTTAACCCTAAGTGTCTCCAGGGGGGGACTGTCCCTGTAACAACTGATTGTAAGTCGCTCTGGATAAGGGCGTCTGATCCATGCCGTAAATGTAAATGTAAAGACACACCTTTGTCCCTGGGGCTCTGCTCTGCTGCTTGGTCACTATCTGGTGGACACAAAGAAGGGAAGTGGGGGCAACATACGCACACAAAACACACAGAGTCAGATAAAAGGGAGGGTCTTCTGGTTCCCTTTATAGGTGCTCCGGGACCTCCGGAGAGTAAATTGCACAACATGGATCCGTGTAGGTAAAAGTTAAGTGTATTGAAATCTATTGTTCACTTCAAATGTTAAAAAAAAGAGTAAAAAGACGTCTTTTACAACAGAGAACAGACGTGTTGTAACTTGTAAAGTCGCTGTCTCCTCTGAGCAAGAACAGTCAGATGTGGGTCGATTTCTGTCTGTATGACCCTCAATATCAGATCAAATATTGAACAGCATTAAACCTGGAAAACGTCCTGTTTTCCGTAGACCATAAATGGAGTTTTGTTCCGGTGAACGCAAACTTACACACGCTTTGAGAACGTTTGTCTTGCTCCGCCCCTGGGGGAGGGTGCAAAAAACATTATATAAAGTTGGTTGGGATGCTTTCTTTCTTAATTTCGCTCGAGACAAAATAAAGCTCATTGTCTGATTCTTTTTGACAATGGACAGAGCATGCGTTACGGACGAAAATACAGAATTTTCTTTGAATCGAAGCACCGAAACGTTGACGCGTACGCTGACTTTAATTCCAACATGTTCTGAGAGAGCTTCAGCATCTGCTTTGGCTGAAGGCGGGAACTCTCCTTTTGCAAGCACGGTTTTGTTTATCTCAGAAAAGACCAACTCTACACACCAAGAAAATCGAAAGATTAAAAGATCTACCCAACTGGTAGACGTGGAACGTGGATGTGTGTTGGATGTGGAACGTAGGAATGACATTGCAGGTAGATTTAAACGTCTGCTCCTGTGCTCTTTTGAAAACGTGTTGGACAAGTGCGCAAACGCGGTAATCGACATGGCATTGGGCCGATACAATAACTGGCTTTCTTGGTGGAATCTGCTGAAAACTTACTGCCCCTGAGCTAGGGGTAGTGGTGGCCTTCTGGTTAAGGACGCGGTCGCGTAATCGGAAGGTTGCCAGTTTGAATCGCGATCCACTCTTAAAATCTCAATAAATGCATCAAATGAATTGTACCTGTTTCTTATATTTTTTGAATCTTATACTCTGTTGTGCAAGTAAATTACACAACATGGATCCGTGCAGGTAAAAAGTTCCGTGTATTGAAATGTACTGTTCACCTCAAAGGTAAAAAAGATTAAAAAGACGTCCTTTACAACAGAGAACAGACGGGTTTCAACTTGTAAAGTCGCTTTGTCCTCTGAGCAAGAACTGTCAGATGGCAACCGTTTACCGCACCCCTGGGTGGTGCCTTCTAGGCACGTGCAGCCCTTCTTGTTGCATGAACCTGTTGGAAGTGTGTCCTGCTCCCCTTCTTTGCCCCGCGCAGGCAGGCGGTCCCGGACCCTCCGGCTACAGGTTACACTTTTCACTTCTGGGCACATGCAGCCCCTCCCGCGGCACGTCCATAGTGCCAGTGTGGGGGCTTTGCCGGACCGTCCGCTCAGTCCCATTTGCATTAATTGGAACTCACAGACCTTCTTCCTGCCTGTCCCAGCTGGATCCTCATGCCATTCAGGGGGCTCCGTGACGCTCCGCCCCTCTGGAGGTAGGCCCAGGCCCATGCCTGGCACACCCTCCTTACGATCTACCGGAGGATCAAGCACCGTCGCTTCCCCTTCCACACCTCCCACCCCCCCAAACCACTTCCCCTCCCATCTCCCACACCCCCACCAACCTCTCAAACCCCCCCACCCATCTCTCACACAGAAGACCCTCCCTTTTATCTGACTCTGTGTGTGTGTGTGTGTGTGTGTGTGTGTGCGTGTGTTTTGTGTGCGTATGTTGCCCCCACTTCCCTTCTTTGTGTACACCAGATAGCGACCAAGCAGCGGAGCAGAGCCCCCCACCCGTACTTCACACCCAACCACCTCTCACACCCCCTGTCAGGAGGAGCCCCCCACCCGTACTTCACACCCCCCAAAAAATCTTTGAGAGAAGACCCCACCCTAGGTCTGACAAAGGGATATTTTTGGGCTCGTCCTCCTCGTCCTGGACTGGCACAGTCAGGTCAGGACCTGTGGGTGGTAGTAGCTTAGTGGGGTAACACACTCGCCTATGGATCAGAAGACCCAGGTTCAAATCCCGCTTACTACCATTGTGTCCCTGAGCAAGACACTTAACCCTAAGTTGCTCCAGGGGGACTGTCCCTGTAAATACTGATTGTAAGTCGCTCTGGATAAGGGCGTCTGATAAATGCCGTAAATGTAACACACTTGCCTATGAACCAGAAGACCCAGGTTTAAATCCCACTTACTACCATTGTGTCCCTGAGCAAGACACTTAACCCTAAGTGTCTCCAGGGGGGGACTGTCCCTGTAACAACTGATTGTAAGTCGCTCTGGATAAGGGCGTCTGATCCATGCCGTAAATGTAAATGTAAAGACACACCTTTGTCCCTGGGGCTCTGCTCCGCTGCTTGGTCACTATCTGGTGGACACAAAGAAGGGAAGTGGGGGCAACATACGCACACAAATCACACAGAGTCAGATAAAAGGGAGGGTCTTCTGGTTCCCTTTATAGGTGCTCCGGACCTCCGGAGAGTAAATTGCACAACATGGATCCGTGTAGGTAAAAGTTAAGTGTATTGAAATCTATTGTTCACTTCAAATGTTAAAAAAAAGAGTAAAAAGACGTCTTTTACAACAGAGAACAGACGTGTTGTAACTTGTAAAGTCGCTGTCTCCTCTGAGCAAGAACAGTCAGATGTGGGTCGATTTCTGTCTGTATGACCCTCAATATCAGATCAAATATTGAACAGCATTAAACCTGGAAAACGTCCTGTTTTCCGTAGACCATAAATGGAGTTTTGTTCCGGTGAACGCAAACTTACACACGCTTTGAGAACGTTTGTCTTGCTCCGCCCCTGGGGGAGGGTGCAAAAAACATTATATATAGTTGGTTGGGATGCTTTCTTTCTTAATTTCGCTCGAGACAAAATAAAGCTCATTGTCTGATTCTTTTTGACAATGGACAGAGCATGCGTTACGGACGAAAATACAGAATTTTCTTTGAATCGAAGCACCGAAACGTTGACGCGTACGCTGACTTTAATTCCAACATGTTCTGAGAGAGCTTCAGCATCTGCTTTGGCTGAAGGCGGGAACTCTCCTTTTGCGAGCACGGTTTTGTTTATCTCAGAAAAGACCTACTCTACACACCAAGAAAATCGAAAGATTAAAAGATCTACCCAACTGGTAGACGTGGAACGTGGATGTGTGTTGGATGTGGAACGTAGGAATGACATTGCAGGTAGATTTAAACGTCTGCTCCTGTGCTCTTTTGAAAACGTGTTGGACAAGTGCGCAAACGCGGTAATCGACATGGCATTGGGCCGATACAATAACTGGCTTTCTTGGTGGAATCTGCTGAAAACTTACTGCCCCTGAGCTAGGGGTAGTGGTGGCCTTCTGGTTAAGGACGCGGTCGCGTAATCGGAAGGTTGCCAGTTTGAATCGCGATCCACTCTTAAAATCTCAATAAATGCATCAAATGAATTGTACCTGTTTCTTATATTTTTTGAATCTTATACTCTGTTGTGCAAGTAAATTACACAACATGGATCCGTGCAGGTAAAAAGTTCCGTGTATTGAAATGTACTGTTCACCTCAAAGGTAAAAAAGATTAAAAAGACGTCCTTTACAACAGAGAACAGACGGGTTTCAACTTGTAAAGTCGCTTTGTCCTCTGAGCAAGAACTGTCAGATGGCAACCGTTTACCGCACCCCTGGGTGGTGCCTTCTAGGCACGTGCAGCCCTTCTTGTTGCATGAACCTGTTGGAAGTGTGTCCTGCTCCCCTTCTTTGCCCCGCGCAGGCAGGCGGTCCCGGACCCTCCGGCTACAGGTTACACTTTTCACTTCTGGGCACATGCAGCCCCTCCCGCGGCACGTCCCTAGTGCCAGTGTGGGGGCTTTGCCGGACCGTCCGCTCAGTCCCATTTGCATTAATTGGAACTCACAGACCTTCTTCCTGCCTGTCCCAGCTGGATCCTCATGCCATTCAGGGGGCTCCGTGGCGCTCCGCCCCTCTGGAGGTAGGCCCAGGCCCATGCCTGGCACACCCTCCTTACGATCTACCGGAGGATCAAGCACCGTCGCTTCCCCTTCCACACCTCCCACCCCCCCAAACCACTTCCCCTCCCATCTCCCACACCCCCACCAACCTCTCAAACCCCCCCACCCATCTCTCACACAGAAGACCCTCCCTTTTATCTGACTCTGTGTGTGTGTGTGTGTGTGTGTGCGTGTGTTTTGTGTGCGTATGTTGCCCCCACTTCCCTTCTTTGTGTACACCAGATAGCGACCAAGCAGCGGAGCAGAGCCCCCCACCCGTACTTCACACCCAACCACCTCTCACACCCCCTGTCAGGAGGAGCCCCCCACCCGTACTTCACACCCCCCAAAAAATCTTTGAGAGAAGACCCCACCCTAGGTCTGACAAAGGGATATTTTTGGGCTCGTCCTCCTCGTCCTGGACTGGCACAGTCAGGTCAGGACCTGTGGGTGGTAGTAGCTTAGTGGGGTAACACACTCGCCTATGGATCAGAAGACCCAGGTTCAAATCCCGCTTACTACCATTGTGTCCCTGAGCAAGACACTTAACCCTAAGTTGCTCCAGGGGGACTGTCCCTGTAAATACTGATTGTAAGTCGCTCTGGATAAGGGCGTCTGATAAATGCCGTAAATGTAACACACTTGCCTATGAACCAGAAGACCCAGGTTTAAATCCCACTTACTACCATTGTGTCCCTGAGCAAGACACTTAACCCTAAGTGTCTCCAGGGGGGGACTGTCCCTGTAACAACTGATTGTAAGTCGCTCTGGATAAGGGCGTCTGATCCATGCCGTAAATGTAAATGTAAAGACACACCTTTGTCCCTGGGGCTCTGCTCTGCTGCTTGGTCACTATCTGGTGGACACAAAGAAGGGAAGTGGGGGCAACATACGCACACAAATCACACAGAGTCAGATAAAAGGGAGGGTCTTCTGGTTCCCTTTATAGGTGCTCCGGGACCTCCGGAGAGTAAATTGCACAACATGGATCCGTGTAGGTAAAAGTTAAGTGTATTGAAATCTATTGTTCACTTCAAATGTTAAAAAAAAAGAGTAAAAAGACGTCTTTTACAACAGAGAACAGACGTGTTGTAACTTGTAAAGTCGCTGTCTCCTCTGAGCAAGAACAGTCAGATGTGGGTCGATTTCTGTCTGTATGACCCTCAATATCAGATCAAATATTGAACAGCATTAAACCTGGAAAACGTCCTGTTTTCCGTAGACCATAAATGGAGTTTTGTTCTGGTGAACGCAAACTTACACACGCTTTGAGAACGTTTGTCTTGCTCCGCCCCTGGGGGAGGGTGCAAAAAACATTATATATAGTTGGTTGGGATGCTTTCTTTCTTAATTTCGCTCGAGACAAAATAAAGCTCATTGTCTGATTCTTTTTGACAATGGACAGAGCATGCGTTACGGACGAAAATACTTAATTTTCTTTGAATCGAAGCACCGAAACGTTGACGCGTACGCTGACTTTAATTCCAACATGTTCTGAGAGAGCTTCAGCATCTGCTTTGGCTGAAGGAGGGAACTCTCCTTTTGCGAGCACGGTTTTGTTTATCTCAGAAAAGACCTACTCTACACACCAAGAAAATCGAAAGATTAAAAGATCTACCCAACTGGTAGACGTGGAACGTGGATGTGTGTTGGATGTGGAACGTAGGAATGACATTGCAGGTAGATTTAAACGTCTGCTCCTGTGCTCTTTTGAAAACGTGTTGGACAAGTGCGCAAACGCGGTAATCGACATGGCATTGGGCCGATACAATAACTGGCTTTCTTGGTGGAATCTGCTGAAAACTTACTGCCCCTGAGCTAGGGGTAGTGGTGGCCTTCTGGTTAAGGACGCGGTCGCGTAATCGGAAGGTTGCCAGTTTGAATCGCGATCCACTCTTAAAATCTCAATAAATGCATCAAATGAATTGTACCTGTTTCTTATATTTTTGAATCTTATACTCTGTTGTGCAAGTAAATTACACAACATGGATCCGTGCAGGTAAAAAGTTCCGTGTATTGAAATGTACTGTTCACCTCAAAGGTAAAAAAGATTAAAAAGACGTCCTTTACAACAGAGAACAGACGGGTTTCAACTTGTAAAGTCGCTTTGTCCTCTGAGCAAGAACTGTCAGATGGCAACCGTTTACCGCACCCCTGGGTGGTGCCTTCTAGGCACGTGCAGCCCTTCTTGTTGCATGAACCTGTTGGAAGTGTGTCCTGCTCCCCTTCTTTGCCCCGCGCAGGCAGGCGGGTCCCGGACCCTCCGGCTACAGGTTACACTTTTCACTTCTGGGCACATGCAGCCCCTCCCGCGGCACGTCCCTAGTGCCAGTGTGGGGGCTTTGCCGGACCGTCCGCTCAGTCCCATTTGCATTAATTGGAACTCACAGACCTTCTTCCTGCCTGTCCCAGCTGGATCCTCATGCCATTCAGGGGGCTCCGTGGCGCTCCGCCCCTCTGGAGGTAGGCCCAGGCCCATGCCTGGCACACCCTCCTTACGATCTATCGGAGGATCAAGCACCGTCGCTTCCCCTTCCACACCTCCCACCCCCCCAAACCACTTCCCCTCCCATCTCCCACACCCCCACCAACCTCTCAAACCCCCCCACCCATCTCTCACACAGAAGACCCTCCCTTTTATCTGACTCTGTGTGTGTGTGTGTGTGTGCGTGTGTTTTGTGTGCGTATGTTGCCCCCACTTCCCTTCTTTGTGTACACCAGATAGCGACCAAGCAGCGGAGCAGAGCCCCCCACCCGTACTTCACACCCAACCACCTCTCACACCCCCTGTCAGGAGGAGCCCCCCACCCGTACTTCACACCCCCCAAAAAATCTTTGAGAGAAGACCCCACCCTAGGTCTGACAAAGGGATATTTTTGGGCTCGTCCTCCTCGTCCTGGACTGGCACAGTCAGGTCAGGACCTGTGGGTGGTAGTAGCTTAGTGGGGTAACACACTCGCCTATGGATCAGAAGACCCAGGTTCATATCCCGCTTACTACCATTGTGTCCCTGAGCAAGACACTTAACCCTAAGTTGCTCCAGGGGGACTGTCCCTGTAAATACTGATTGTAAGTCGCTCTGGATAAGGGCGTCTGATAAATGCCGTAAATGTAACACACTTGCCTATGAACCAGAAGACCCAGGTTTAAATCCCACTTACTACCATTGTGTCCCTGAGCAAGACACTTAACCCTAAGTGTCTCCAGGGGGGGACTGTCCCTGTAACAACTGATTGTAAGTCGCTCTGGATAAGGGCGTCTGATCCATGCCGTAAATGTAAATGTAAAGACACACCTTTGTCCCTGGGGCTCTGCTCCGCTGCTTGGTCACTATCTGGTGGACACAAAGAAGGGAAGTGGGGGCAACATACGCACACAAAACACACAGAGTCAGATAAAAGGGAGGGTCTTCTGGTTCCCTTTATAGGTGCTCCGGGACCTCCGGAGAGTAAATTGCACAACATGGATCCGTGTAGGTAAAAGTTAAGTGTATTGAAATCTATTGTTCACTTCAAATGTAAAAAAAAAAGAGTAAAAAGACGTCTTTTACAACAGAGAACAGACGTGTTGTAACTTGTAAAGTCGCTGTCTCCTCTGAGCAAGAACAGTCAGATGTGGGTCGATTTCTGTCTGTATGACCCTCAATATCAGATCAAATATTGAACAGCATTAAACCTGGAAAACGTCCTGTTTTCCGTAGACCATAAATGGAGTTTTGTTCTGGTGAACGCAAACTTACACACGCTTTGAGAACGTTTGTCTTGCTCCGCCCCTGGGGGAGGGTGCAAAAAACATTATATATAGTTGGTTGGGATGCTTTCTTTCTTCATTTCGCTCGAGACAAAATAAAGCTCATTGTCTGATTCTTTTTGACAATGGACAGAGCATGCGTTACGGACGAAAATACTGAATTTTCTTCGAATCGAAGCACCGAAACGTTGACGCGTACGCTGACTTTAATTCCAACATGTTCTGAGAGAGCTTCAGCATCTGCTTTGGCTGAAGGAGGGAACTCTCCTTTTGCGAGCACGGTTTTGTTTATCTCAGAAAAGACCTACTCTACACACCAAGAAAATCGAAAGATTAAAAGATCTACCCAACTGGTAGACGTGGAACGTGGATGTGTGTTGGATGTGGAACGTAGGAATGACATTGCAGGTAGATTTAAACGTCTGCTCCTGTGCTCTTTTGAAAACGTGTTGGACAAGTGCGCAAACGCGGTAATCGACATGGCATTGGGCCGATACAATATCTGGCTTTCTTGGTGGAATCTGCTGAAAACTTACTGCCCCTGAGCTAGGGGTAGTGGTGGCCTTCTGGTTAAGGACGCGGTCGCGTAATCGGAAGGTTGCCAGTTTGAATCGCGATCCACTCTTAAAATCTCAATAAATGCATCAAATGAATTATACGTGTTTCTTATATTTTTGGAATCTTATACTCTGTTGTGCAAGTAAATTACACAACATGGAAATGTACTGTTCACCTCAATGGTAAAAAAGATTAAAAAGACTTTCTTTCTACAGGAGAAATGTCTACCACTCCTACAAATGCATACAACTAGAATCAGGTCTGCATCATGTCAAAGAGTGTTTGAAGATTTTAATTGTTTACTTACTATCTTCTTAGAATTTTGTCACATCTATTCATTTTCTTTTTGAATTAATTATTTGATTCAGTCTGGTTAACTGAATCAAACAGAGTCAAACTGAATCTCAGAGTCCCGTGGTCCTGGTTTTCTGGTGTCATACGGACAGAAACCTCTTTCTCAGGTAATGGGTGTGGACGTGTCTGAGGGTCCTTGCTCAGGGGAGACAGATATTTCATGCTTCATCTGTTCTGTGTTGTAGAGGACATCTTTTTTACTCCTATTAACTCTGAAAGACATGAGTAGAGAATCAGGGTTGGGGATTGGAGTTTTTTTTTTTTTTTTATGAACACCATGATGTTCAGAGTCCGATCTAACACTTTGCAGCAAACACAAAGCCTTGTAGATGAGGACGACAGCTGAAACTCCAGCACCAGTCACCCAGACAGAGTGGCTCTGGAGAATTTCATTGGATGAACCGTTCTCTCTGCATTACACGTGGCGTGATGTTGCCACGCCTCCCAAGTTAGACAGACATTTTGCCGATGTCACAAGATGGCTGGCGTGAGGGGGTTTGGTTGCTGACCTAATGTTGACGCCTCTGCCGCACTGCATTATGGGACAAATGCTGCTCCCAGGACCCCAGGCCCTGCAAACATGCCTCAACACAGAACCACGTTGTTTTCTATGTCTCATTTGGAGTCTTATTTGTTGTGAAATTCTTTCACACAATTAGTTAAATCGTTCTGTGCAATGTGTGGTGAATTAATATTGAAAAAAAAACCTCAAAACACAAGAAACTGTAGATTTTATTGATGTTTGAGTGATAAAACATCCCAGAAAATCACACACATTTGGAGTGAGGAATATAGAACAATATATTAAAGTCAGTCACTTTCCTATGAGCTCCGTCCGTATGCGCACACACACACACACTTATTTCTCTAAAAACACTTCCAATGGATAACAGTATTACAATGCACATCATCTGATTGGTCAGTTCAACACTAATAAATATATATTTATATTTCTTAAGAATCAAACAAAAGCACAATCTTCTTATGGTTTGGCAACATTACCACACATTTTAGAAGCTTCAAGTCCATTAATTGTGCTAAAATACATTCGCTCGGAACACAGGAGTCATTTTGTCCAAAATCACGGTGCAAGTTACTATGTGTGTGTGAGTGTAAAATAGACTTTAAAAATGAAAATGTTGAGGCCATGCGGGTGCACTGGAGTAAACAGGCTTTAAAAGGCACAACCTGTGGCTGACGCTCAGGACAGACACTTTGTGTGGGAATGAAAATGTAGTGTTTTCCAGAGTGGAATAAAAATCACAGTGCGAGGAACCAGTCTGTGTTTGAAGACTCCTCTCTGAAGAGCCCCTCTCGAGGACGTTCTGCACCCTTTTTTCCATGGTGTGTGGGTGGAGATCCGGGCAGAGGTGTGGATGTCCAGCTGAAGGGTTGTAGTAAAGATCTACAGCAGACTGTACATTTAATACCCATACACACACGCACGCACGCCACCACACATCTGTCTGATCTGAGATACAGAGAGTGCAGAACCAAACCCCACCCAAACCAGACGAGCAGTTATTCTGCTTGTTTCTTGGGTTAGAAGGTACGTAAGACAACTCAAGTCAGATTTCAGGTTGGTGAAATATTGCACAAGGCTCAGAAACTTTACCCGCTGCTACCTACTAACTTGGTCAGACTCTTTCAAAAGGTAATTGTGTACTTACTCGCACCCTAGAAGAATATCACATCTATTGATATTCTTGTATTAATAATTGAAAGGCTAATTTTGCCTTTGATTCCGTCAGCATCTAACAACACACACACACACACACACACACACACATGAACCCTGTCATCAGTATGGGATCTGGTTCTGGTAGTACTGGATCATGTCGTAGGTCTTACTCCTGAGAATCAGAGGGAGATTTGGGTCACATTTAATAATAGTCCATCAATTGTCATTGATGTCATAATCAAAAAAAAAAAAAAAAAAAAAGAGGAACATACAGAACATCACACAGTTTATTGAATATATAACTGGATAATCATGCTAATAGTTATGTAATACTGGGTACCAAGCGAATGGGATGAAAATACAAATATAAATCTGAAAAAACTTTGTCATCTTTAATTTTCAATGCAGACAATAAAACATAATATTGGTAATTGTTTTAATTAATCTTTTTTTTTACTTGCATCAGATGCTCGCTTTAAAAACTAGCGACGACGGTTGTGTATATGAAAGTTTTTGTGTGTGTGTGTCTGACCTGCTACTCAGGAAGCAGTTCTGGATGACTTTGATGATGAACGCTGCTGCTTCTTTGTCACTTGCATTGGGGTTAAAGCGCTGCCTGCAACACACACACACACACAACAAATAATCATGATCTCACACACATACCACTTCATGAGGATTATACGTGGCTTTATACTTTCCCTTCTGATCCCTATTGTCTTGTTAGTAGGTGAAGTCATGTGACTCACTTCAGATGCCTGATTGTCTGACCACGGAAACAAGGCAGCCCAGTGTCCAGCATCAGCGTTACCAAGGAGACCACAGCATCCATGTATGGCCTACAGCAGAAAAAAATACTGAGACACTTCTTCTAAAAAATATTAGCAAAATTAGCGCATGACGTTATAATTACCGGACAGCCAGGTATCCACGGACGCACATCTCCATAAACCACTTGAAGGGCGTGGCCTCCATCTTTCCTCCCATAATCATGACCATTTCATCAGTCAGCTTGATATCTGGCTCCCAACCCAGATTACCACCTGGAGAGCTATCGAACATGAAGCCAAAGTCTGAAGACACACACATACACATACACACACACACACACACACACACACACACACACATTACCAATAATGTCTTTTTAAAAAGGTACTGCAGCAAAGGCCTACAGCTCAGAACATGTGCACACACACACACACACACACACACACACACATTACCAATAATGTCTTTTTAAAAAGGTACTGCAGCAAAGGCCTACAGCTCAGAACATGTGCAGCTGTGTGTTTACCGATGTGTATGAGGTGTCCCTGGCTGTCCAGCATGATGTTGCCGTTGTGTCGATCTTTAATCTGCAGCAGGAACAGCAGGAGGCTGTAGGCAGCCATGCTGCGGATGAAGTTGTACCGTGCCTGGGAAACATGCACGTTCGTGAAAAACAGAGGGAGTTCTCTTACAAAATTAATAAAAAAAAAAATGATCAAACATAAATGATACTAAAGTTACACCAGAGACGATTTACAAGAGAGTCAGACCTTCTGAAAGGCCAGCGTAGACTCATCCCCATACTGGTTGCGGAAGTAGTCGTACATCCCGAAGTCCGTCTGCCGTCCCAACTGGTCACGAGACTTACAATCTGGGATGCATTCAATGACGCCACACTGGATAACACAATAGAACATAATTAAAAAAAAAAAAAAAAAGACCATCTATTCATTCCTATCTTTGCCAGTTGATTTCATTGTTGCAAAATACATTTCTTTAAACCGATATATGACATTATACAGAGTGAACATTACTTTTTCAATTTCAGAAATAGCCTCAAAACTGCATCTGCATGTTCAGTGTTATGTAATTTATTAAATACTTCTGATTATTTTATGAGGATTTTGCAGTTAGAATTTTGCATATCATTTGATATGATAATGGTTCTCATACCTTGACATGATATAATCATATTATTTCCAATTAATAACGTCAACTGAGGCGTTTGTTATCCGTTGCAGCTGATGTGTGGCCAAATGGCTCCGTTCCTCCACAGGCCGAGCTCTGAGACTTACCCCAGGAGCAGTGGCAACCACTCGGTAGGGGAAGACAAACAGGTCCAGTCCCACCAGCTGGAAGATGTTCTTAAAGAGACCAATGATCTGAAGGGCCAACATGTCCTACAGAGCAGGAACAATGACACGGACAGCCACACATTTAGAAAGCAGATCAAGATTATTAATGGTTTTACTTTTAAAATGTGAAAAATTGACACAATAAGAATATAAGAAGTGGCTACCTGTCTGCAGTCATCTCCAACTTTAAAGATGGCCGCCTGCCAGCAGATCTTCTGGGCTTCCTCCTGCCCGCGGTCTTCATCCAGAGAGTCGGACCTGCACAGCAGCCCTGCAAACGAGAGCTTGCAGTTCAAAACCATCAGCAGCACACGGAAGCAGCGATTGCAGCCAGTACATCTACACGATATGCACCTTCTTTCTCCAGCTCACTGACTTTGCAGCGCTTCACTTTGAACTTTGCCAGGTAAGGAGCTTTAGCTGCACTAAGGGAGCAAAAACAGACACCAATATAAAAATGGTGATGGTGAAGCAACAGAGCCACAGCCACATCCACGTTTTGGCCCTCACACAAATACCAGGTCTGCTAAGGGGTGTAGATACTTTCTTATGTGGATGGTGGGTCCACTTTACCTCTGCATCGGTGTTCCGGATTTGTAGTCAATGTCTAAGACAATTGCCTCTGGGTTACTGGGCAGATAACAGCCTGAGTAGAAACAGACAGGAAGACAGACAGGAAGCATCAAGTTTAGTTCTTCTGGGTTCACGGCGTCCCCTCAATATAATATTATGAAGTAACGTTTTGAGATTTAAAAAGTATATCATCATATACAAAATAAAAATAGATACGTGTTAGGACCATGTAATAGACTTATGAGCAAAATATGAGCATGGTTGTGAGGTCAGATTAACTGTTTAATTTATATAAAAAGATTTTACACTCCTGTAGCGTCTTCCTGAGGGCCATGGTGTGAACTGGGAGTGTTGAGGGTGTGTAATGTATTTAATTATACTGTAGGCCCTCTTGATGACTTTGTAGAACCAGTAATCAGAAGGTCGTCCTACCAGGCTGCACTTTGATGTCAGACAGAGCTCGGAGACACGCCCTTTTTCTCTCTTCACCTTTAGGTATGGGTCTGGGAAAAGAAAAGAAAATATGGGATTTGTGCAGCAATGCAATTTTCCCCCCATATAAAATACAGATTAGAGTATTAAACACGGTGCTCGGGTGTTTGTACTTTATGATGGCCGAGACGTTGGTGATTTTGTTGAAAAAGTCAAACTCGCGCTGGTAGAAGTCCTTAGCCGGGCCAGAGAGGGAGCCAATGATCTCCTCCACTAGCTGCTCCAACAGCTCTCCAATATCAGCTACACACACACACACACACACACACACACACACACACACACACACATTAATTTAATCGCAATTGTTTATTTGCAAAATGTGTGATTAATTTGTTTAAACTGACTGACAGCCACAATTTTAATGTGTAAAATATTTCGAATAAATTGCAAATGTCAGATGGGATCCCACGGGAATGGGGTGATGTTATCCGCTCACGGTCTTTCTGGTGACCCTCCTCGTCCAAAAACGTGTTGGTCTTCATGTTCCAGATGAACTGGTGAGCCAGGAGCTGGGACTTCTGCGCTGCCCACAGTATGTACTCTCTCACATAACCCATCTGCACACAGTCATCAGGTCGCATTTATTCTAATAAAGGCTTTGGCTTTGTACACAATCTACCAAATTTTAACATTAAAACATTGACAAATCACGAAACAGTGAATGAATAAAATGGTTCTGGAATGAAATACCTTATCATAGCGGAGAGCCTGGACAATCTGAGGGATGTAGAACAAAATGGCATCCTGGTAAAAGGAGGAGAAAAGAGCATTTACAATCAGTTCTTATCCTCAAGGGTTAATTTCCTCTGAATAGTTCATACAGTTCTGATAATTTTAAAAAATTAACTCATGTTCGAACACATAATTAGGGTATAATCATTCATTTTCAGGAGATACTGCTGTTCACGAGGTTGGTCGTAAGACATCTCCTTGTTTTCTGAAGAAAAATTTCTCTTCTTATTGAAATAACATATTTTAGAAGCTTAAAGTAGAAAAAAAAAAGAGCTTCTTCAGCCCAGATGAACATTACAAACACCCATTATTGGTTCATTAGTCTCTTCTTCTACATACGGAAAACAAGGACATTTTTCAATCTATTGAACAGTAGTATATGAGGTAGAGTTGTGAGAAAAAGTGTTAAAAATAATTTTGTAATCAACCTTTGACATTTTACGACCAGTCTTGCATGTGCATACGCTGTAGATTTAATATTTTTCCGAAGGACGGCAGCATCCGTGCAGATGAAAAGCGTGACGGCCGAGGGTTGGGAAAATGATTTGTCAGTGTATGCACTCGTCTTCTGCAGGAAGTCTCGTTTATGACAGCACTTCAAAACTAATTCAGCTGATTTGAGTGTGAATTGAGTGGTTTTGAGGGCTCTTTACAATAGAGCAACTCTCCAGTAGCCTGTCGGCACTCGGGTTCCAGTAATGGATCCTTTATTAGCCAAATCATTTGAAGGGTTCTCACAACTGTATATGCTGAAGGTTGGGAATAAAGGTCCGCTGCGTCTGCATGTTACTGATCAGGTCCAATAAATTAACTTGGTAAGTCTGAAAGTCAGCTTCTTCTTTATCGAAACGAAAAAGGTCTTAAATTTTACTGAAAATAAAGGAACTTCTGACTATTAACATGTAAACTCAGCATCAATCTTCAGTCCAGAGAATCCATCACTGTTGAGTATCACCCAGCCAAGAGAACGTTCCCGGATTAATCATGTGTGTTTGTTGTCAGGGTGATAAAGACCAGTGACTAGACGGTCCACTACAAACACCTTCGTGTCAAAACCTTATTTCAAGATCCCTGCACACATCAGGAATGACCTTGAAATAAGTTTCCCAGCGCACCTTGATGAAGACAAACCTCGCAGCCAGACAGACAGAAAGCAGCTGTTCTGGACACACAGACACAAATTAGTAAAGATATGATGGCGTGAAGGTTATGGGTCGTGTATGACGTGTGTAAAAATTCAGCCATAACAAACGGGGGGCATCTCTTTTACATGCCAACTGTCGCAATTCTGTCGGCTGAACTGGAACAGGTCAGATGACGTACAGTCACTATGCAAGACAGCAACAGCAGCGGTTTTATCTATCTATCTACTTATTTATTTATTTACCTAAAATCACGACTGGCCCAAACAAGGGCCAGCCGAATTATTAAAATAATTCAGCTTTTTTACGCAACAAATAAATCAACATCTTAAAAAGAATGAGTAAAAACTGAATGCATGTCAGCACAGGGGAGCTGTATTAAGCTATAAACAGGAAGAGTCAGGAAATAAAGTTGAAACCCGCCACTGTCAGCAGGTCTCTCTCTGTGTGAGTGTATAATAATGAATCGTGTTGTGTGCCGGTACCGGTGGGAAGGAGCGCAGAACTCTGACGGCGTACTGGGCGGTGAGGGGGTGGGGAGGGTACATGCTGGAGAAGTACGACAGTCCCGTTGGCGGGTCGGCTGGTGCCCAGCACAGTATGTGGCTCAGCTCCGGCGAATCGGCGTCAATAGTGTGCCACGTCACAAGGAACTGCGGGTAAGCACAGAAACAAGCACATAAGAAGTCTGTCATCCAAACTTTTCTTCGAACTTACATACAGGATAACAAAAGGATTTCAAGTGACTGTGAGAAGACTGCTCCCACTCTAAGGCCCACAGGAATTGCAACGTGAAGCACAGCAAACGCCACGTTCGGTCTGAGAGTACCCTCATTTTTTTAAGGCTGAGGTGAGTCGAGTTGACTCGGTGTTCATGTCCACTCAATGACTGATCGCCGTATCTTCAGTGCTGGTTTAATATTGTGAGACTCACCTAGGGTGTCCCCTGATGAGTTATGTGACACTAGTACGTCAGTGTTTTCATAAAAAAGCCGCTCTGCCACACGGAAAAGAGAAATTCACTCTGGAAACTGATTTGAAAAATAATCGTTCTGGGTCCCCAGAAACGCTGTCTCCGTGTGGATTGGATAGAAATTTTACAGGCTCAGAAAAAAAAAAAAAAAAGTTTGTGTGGACGGAACTGACTGCATGACCTGTCCAAAAAGCAGAATTTCCATCACCTCCCGCAAAAACAAATATCCAATATAATGTTTGGGTGCTGAGCAGAAAAGGCCATTTAAATGGGGTTATAGAATTTAAAACTGCATTCACACCATTGCTGTTGAATGTCGGCAGCTTGGTGTGTTGAATGGAACAAACCAAAACCACAACTCCATCTTTCACATCCTCTACATGCATATTTCATCGCCTGGACTGAGCCAATCCTAAAATTCTTCATTTTTTACATTACATTAAACACACTTCGTACAGTATATTAAAACTGACACTTGCCTGGCTTGTTTGGTAAGTTAGCAAGTGTAAAGATGGCACAGACGTTTGCGTTCTAGAATGTTGGACATTTTTAGAGCGGGAGCGCAAAAGACGCTTAAATAGAGGTTTTTGCCACTGCACTTTATGCTATTAACAAAATTCCCCGATAATTTCCTGACTTGGCACCCAAATGATCAAATTTCTGTCTGGAAATTCCCTGACCCATGGGAACGCTGCCCTAGGTTCCAGGCTTCTGCTGGCTTGCGTACAAACCAATCAAAATGCATCAAATGAAAGCAATGCTTAATTATTAATTATTACATGCATATTCAATTATGACAGCACCAAACACATCGCAGCATCCGATTGCCAGTAGATTACTGAATACTGAAACTAAACCAAATTAAAATAGTTTGTGGTTTAAAGCTTGGTTCATGGTGCCCGTCTTAATATATAAAACTCACAAAATTACTTTTGTTGCAAACCATCTCCTGTATCCACACAGCGTTCCATTTCCGTGCATATTCGTATGTGCATCTACTCCCACAAGGAGAACGGCCGATGGGACGCGTACCTTGACTGCCTCAGGAAGGTCACGGACCGCCCCGGGGTCTAGCCTCACCAGACGGGTCACTTCAGCTGCAATCACCTCAGTGTTCTTAAACCTGCATCGGGGCGGAAGCATGTCACTTCCCAAACCGTAGCAGGAAGAACTTTATTCAGGCTCCTGCAATTCCGAAAACCTCACGAGCAGATTTCACTCCGTATATTCCGCACCTGGCGGGCAGCTGCAGGGCGAGGTATGGCGCGATGCTCCACGCCAGGTTGACGTGGTCCTTCCACTGCTTCTCACTCAGGCTGATGTACTTGGACCTCCAGTTGGCGATGCTGGTCTCCACCGACTGCTCTGCAGCGATCAGCAGCTCCTGAGAGGACAGCGGGTTGTACCAGATGGTCAAGCGCTCGATTTCGCTCGCCTAGAGAGACCAATGAGAAAATAAGAACACCTCAGGATCATGTAATAAGACTGTTATCAATGTTAACAGTAAGATATTAGATGTGTGAATAATAGACGTGTTTGTTAGGTTATATACATTATAAATTGCTCACACTCTTAAACAACACAACAGAAAAAGAGAAAGAGAAGAGCACATCATATAGAATAACAGTTCAAAAGTTTCCTACCATGAGGGCCAGCAGCAACGTTCGGCGCTTCATGTAGTATTTATGAAGCTGAGAACCTCTGTTGCTCTTCTTGGACAGACCTGAGTCACAACACACAAAAACGCATTATCGTCTCTTTATGAAAAGTCCATGAGCGTTAAGAGTGGTCCTGGTTTCCATCATCGTCCCTCCTCAAATGAAAGAACACTGGAACTTGAAGCATAAATTATTCTTATTTCCCAGTGTACATTTCATTACCTCCATTTTGCAAGATGGGATAAAAGAACTTTGACACAGATACATTCATATCTATAAATGTTATTTTATTTGTCTTCAAAATGTTCTACTTTGATTTGTACCAGAATAGTGAAACTCTCCCATTTTTCCGGGAGATTAAATAGACAGAAGGAATTAAGATTTTCAGACCAGTAAAATTCTGTAAAATAATGCTTGCTGGGACTGTGCGGCATTACCGGACTTTTTGGACAAGGTGGACAGGCCGCTGGACAGCGGGTACGTGTTGATCCAGCCCTGCGTGGCCGGCTGTCTGGAGGTCGCGTCGAGGCCGCTGCGGGATTCGGCCACCGCCATGACAGACAGGCTGTTGACCGACACATCCTGAGGGTCTGCAAACGCACACCGCCGTAGTTACGACGATCGCTGCCATGGTCCATTACACTCTTTTTTTACTCTCTTACGCCCTCACCTGGTGGGACAAGCTGATTGGCCGTCAGATATTTCTTATCGGACAGCAGGCTGGCGTAGAATTTGATCAGGGTGCTGATGTCTTCACGCAGCCGTTTCTCTGGCTGTGAGGGACACTTCGGCGAGGCGCTAGAAGGACGAAGGCGAGGTGTGTTAACTTCCATCCGAAACTGAATTCAACCTGATTTTCAGTTTACAAAATCCGCTATTTTAGGTAATTAATTAGATGCATAACACTGTCTGAAAATCGTATTTATTCCAATTAAAAAAAGAAATAAATAAAATTTTTGTGAAAGTCTGATGGATGGGTGGGGTGTCTATCTGTGTCTGAGTACCTGAAGTAATCGAACGCCGTGGAGTAGATTTTCTCTCTCAGGACGTTACGTATGGTGGAATTGGTCACCACATCAGCGTGAAGGAGGGTGAGGCCAAGGGTCAGAAGTCTGTCAACACATAGTGATTTCAGATCAGGTTTCGAGATGCGCGTGTGGGGAAAAGCTCTTCCTGTCGGCGTACCGGAAACGTGGCCCGATGGCGGCAACGTGGCGGTTCAGGCTGCTCTTGGGCCCACCGACACTAAGACACAGCGCCCGCTGGAGGATGCTAATAAATATCTCCACCTGGTCGGAACTGCAGTATTTGGCAATTTCAAACCTTTGAACAAGAAACTACACAGACAAAACAGATCATATGAATAATCTGGAGTAATATTGGGAATATGGAGAAATTTCTGGATATGTATGAATTTGTGGGTAAACTCACCTGTATCCAAAGGCAGTGTGGGGTGACATTAGGGGGTCGGGGGACTGGCTGGCTTTCTTCTGAGGCAGCGAGAGGGTCTGCCTCAAACTCGGCTTCTGAAAACAAGCCCATCTTCAGCTCCACAGTCATTTGCCAGGCTCCCGCCATCTCACGCATGAACTAGAAAACACACGCACACATTTAAAAAAAACAACATTTTAATATCAGCCATTCCATCTTACCAAGGCTTCCACAGCGAACATGATCTTTTTCCTCAGAACTGGCAAAATTCTAATCATTCTAGTTGATCACCAAAGATGAGGCAAGTGTATCTTACAACAATGCATTGTGGGTAACATCCACGATGAAAAAGTGAAAGTGAAGTGATTGTCATTGTGATACACAGCAGCGCAGCACACGGTGCACACAGTGAAATTTGTGGGCACCATGACAGGCGCCCGGGAAGCAGTGTGTGGGGACGGTGCTTTTGCTCAGTGGCACCTTGGCGGATTGGGATTCGAACCGGCAACTTTCTGATTACGTGGCCACTTCCTAAACCGCTAGGCCACCACTGCCCCTCAGCAGTTTCCATATCCACAAGAAGTCACTTATTTACAGGGACGCTGAATTAGAAGGATCTATAATAAATACTTGACGGGTCGTACAGATAAATATATTTAATGGGTCCAGTGCATCACATTACCGGCACTTCAATTCCGTTGCGAGCCGCCAGGAACCACTCCCAGCAGGCAATGGCAGTTTCCATCCCATGCTCTGTGAACATCTTCAGAGGAGCCCAGCACAGCTGATGCAGGAGCTGAGGGTCACAGTCTAGGCACACAGAGATTTTGGTTACTTTTAAGACTTCTAAATTAATCTCTAAAATAATCTATGCTAAATGAGGTCTGATTCATAAATTTCCTGTCCCTATGTCAAACATTTTGTGTCCCTATTCACTAATCCCATCCTCAACCTCACAAATGATAATGTCTTCTCATTCTCTAGTGTGTTCACTCATTCTTTCATTCTTTACTGTTACATGCGATAGTAATAATAATAGTATTATTACAACATTTATTTCTCACTGTGCGTGGGTGTGTGTAGGTGTGTCACCTTTGGCACTGATGAGCAGGGCGGTCATTTTGAACATGCTTTGTGTGAAGGCCTCGGAGTCTTTGTTCTCCAGAACTTCAGTCACCTGCTTCACCATCAGGCGGCTGAGGTCTGATTCACTGTTGGTCAACTGAGCAAACTGCAGCATGCCTGCAACCTGACACACACACACACACACACACACACACACACACACACACACACACACACACACACACATACAGAAAACACTGTGAGAAAACCACACACACACACACACACAGCGTGACTCTGCTGTCTGTACCTCTCCGGCATAGCGGTTGCGCAGGTTCAGAGAGGCCATGAAGTTGGAGTAGTCCTTCTTCACACAGGAGGGTCTGTCGGTCAACTGGGTGCTCTGGGAGAAACGCAGCGCAATGGACACCCACACGTTACACACGTACTATCCCAGATTACTGAAGAGCTAAACTAGGAAGGCAGTAACTTGATGATGAACAACGAATCACGAGGATAACATACATGTAGCTAACATTCAAATAAACACCACATTCAAATTCCTATTACAAAAAAAAGGTTCATTTAAGCCACGTGACTGACTTGACCTGCTGTGGAGTTTCTGAAGTCACCCAAATGGAGATTTTACCAGTAATCGCTGTCTAATTGCTGTACAGCATGTGTTTTTTTCATACATTTTTATTTTAAATAACTCAAGTGGTGAAATGGCCAGTGACAAAAAGTGTTTGGTTCCCAGTCTTGATGCCTATGTTGACAGATGAGGGAGAAGAGCGAGCTGATTACAGACCAACCTGAGGGAAAGCAGCCTGGGCGAGGTGTGCGGAGCACAAGACAGATGGACAGCCAGTAACCAAGGCAACCAGATACCCAGCCAGCAGGGCAGGGACACAGAAAGCCAGGCAAGCATGTGCATGACCATCCAGGTAAGACACAGGCACACAGGTAAGCATGACATGAAGCCGCGGATGAGGTGGGATGTTTGGTGAGTCCAGTATGAAAAGACAGCACAAATGAAGGCAGTGGCAAAATGGCGACACGTATCCACACTGACACACACAGACTACAAACGTTATAAAAAAAAAACAAAAAAAATCATGCATGAGCTCAACCCAAGAGCAACAACTACGACAGTACAATGTGACGATTAGACAACGTTAGTTAATAAGTATCTCCAAAAGTCTATTACAGTGTGTTCTTGCAAAGGGGAATCACTCATAATAATCATATTACTCATAGTTACAAAAATAAATACTATTTTCAGCTATCAGAAACAGGACTCTTTTCTAAACATAATATTTCTGGTGTCTGAATTAGAATCTGGGAAGTATACTAATCATCATCCATTACTTTCGTAATGAAACACTGAGAGTCGTAACCAAACACTGAACCAATTTATCGATATTGTGCTTATATGTCACTAATGGGGCAGCACATGAACACAGGCCGTATTATATAATAATATCTAGTGTTTGACATAATATGCTGAATATGTTGAAACGTCTAAAGCACACTGCAACAGACCAAAGAAGCATCAGGTATTCTTTTTTCTCGTTATTTTAATGTTTCATTCTAACTCTACTTCTTCTAGATGAAGACACGAGTCTGTATTATAGGGTATATGGCAGATTTGTCCAATTAAACATCACTACCTGCTGCATGTCAGTAAAAGGACGTTAAGGACACATTTCCAATTTCTGTAATCAAACATTGTAAACAAGTTAGGAATTTATAAGCTTAAAAGGTTTAAATTGGCTTTTCTTAAAATTAGTTTCCTCTTTTAATCCATTTTATGATCTGATTTATACTTCAGTGCCGTCAGACTGCATCCTCACTCTTACCTTAATCTGCAGTCCAATGACGTCTGCAATGATCTAATGACAGTACAACGATAAGTGTGTTTTGAAAGAGAGCCTTACAGCCCGACCACAAGACAAAAGGGGGTGGAATTCCACATTTTTGAAAATAGAATTTCAGCAAATTTCTGAAAACTTTAATCTGTGGTCACAAATATTTAGTATTTTTTTTTTTTTTGTGAAACTCAATGTTGTGTGGACGTGGCCTGGCTGGTCGGGTGTGTTCGAGTGTTGTGCTCCTCACCCCCAGTGTTGTGCTCTGCCGGTTGTACCCGGCGAAGTTGAGGATGCTCTCAGTGGCCATGGCCAGTCCAGTGTGCTGAGACAAACCTGACACCCAGTTCTCATGTTTATTCAGATATTCCTGCGAAAAACCAGGGGAGGTGAGGAGGAATGACCTTCCCAAAAAAGGGTCAGAACCACATCTAGTCTAGAACAGTATTTATAAAAACTCACCTGTAGGTGAGACTTGGTGACCGATGAAGCCCATTTCATCGCCTCCTTTAAAATCTCACCACATCGGGCAGCAAAGTCCTTTACTATACTCTACAAAAAACGTCAGTAGTCAACTGTATAGTAAACTTATAAGAAAATTGCCGTAGATATTCTTGTGTGCACAAAAAAAAAAAATCACGATTGAATGATTGTACACTTACTTCTCTGGCCTCGTAGGTGTCTGGTACAGTGACGCGGTAAGGCGTGTCAGGTATGTCATAATATGGCTGGTCCTTATGGATGTCCTGAGCACAGGAAAAGGATTGTTGTTGTTGTTTTGTTTTTTTTAATTCAGAATTTTGTATTAGGTTACTTATTAGTATCTTTATTTGAAGTGTTTTATGATATTTATATCTGTTATTATATGATATTTTAGTGGTTAATCCTTTAATATAATAAACAGTATAATATCT
Organism: Denticeps clupeoides; assembly: GCF_900700375.1. Classification (NCBI taxonomy): domain Eukaryota; kingdom Metazoa; phylum Chordata; class Actinopteri; order Clupeiformes; family Denticipitidae; genus Denticeps; species Denticeps clupeoides. The sequence continues at coordinate 21,176,250 of NC_041717.1, forward strand.
TGCCATTTGTAAGTATTGGTATAATATAAAACAAGAAACGTTAATTAATTATTAATTTTTTAAATTTTTTATTTTTTTACGTAAAATGTGTGATATTTTAACAGTGTAAATTAAAGTTGGGGAAAAAAAAAAGTCATCATCTATATCAGCACCAGCTGGTGACGCTCACGCATCGACTGAACTCACAGCGCTGAGAGACAGAGAGAGAGTCTGGAGAATGTCGAGCATAGTCTTCAGCACCCGGCCGCTCCACAGCAGGTGTGGGAAGCTGGAGAAAGACACCAACAGTTCCAGGCCGTGATGCTTCTGCTGCTAGACACAGTTCATCAGACGCCCAACTAGCCCACTCATCAAGGACAACAGCAATGAAAGGTGCGGGGGGAGCGACCACAACGCTAAAGATGCCGAACATAAACTGCAACGACAGCAGCATATAAGGAATTAACTACTCACGTTTCAGCCAATCCAGAAAGGTACTTGTCTGCGACTCTGCGGATCCTTTTGTGGGTGTGGTTAAAGTTGACCAATAGGAACTGCGCATGCCTTTCCAATTCCTCTTCATGCTCTTTTGTCTTTGGCTGGTAAATGAAAAATAATGTTTATTCACCTTTTAAAATACCTTTTACTATTATTCAGTGTAGCATTAATAAATTTTTACTTAAATTATACAAATGAACACCATTGAAAGGGTTATTAGTATTAAAAGAACTTTAATAGTTTTGGCTACTTGGAACAGATGGGAACCTGGCGAATGATTCTTTTTCAACTGGAGATTTAAAGAGGTTAAAGTAGATTTAAAGTAGATTAAGCCCACCCTCAACCTCACAATCATTAATGTCTTCTCATAAAGTAGCTGTTCTTATTCAGATTCCCCATACGTGAAGGATTCCATTATCAGTGTACTAATGTTCGGGGGCAAGTGAATTGTTTACCTTGTCGGCCATCATTTGCAGGAACACATCAAAGACCTTATCACCGACACTGATCACACACTGCATCATCCCTGCATATGGGGGGAAAAAAATATCGCTTTTACCTATCTAATAAAAAAAGGCACTGGGGGATAGTATAAGTTAGAATACAAGCACCAATGATGAGCGGTGGTAGCAGCCTAGTGGCCTATGAACCAGACAACCACAAAGTCCCAGGTTCAAACCCTACTTGCTACCCTTGTGTCACTGAACAAGTCACTTAACCCTGAGTGTCTGAGTGTGCAATTGTGGGCTAAATAAGAAGTAAATGTTGTTGTTGTGGTGGTGGTTGATCTATTTGATTGTTGTAAATGTGAGGGATGAAGTTTATTCATGCAGCTGTGCCGGTTTCTCAGTGTGTGTGACCACACCCTGTTACTTCACAGAGGTGAACGGCCTCACCTGACTTATCCTTCTGAATGGCTTTATCCTCAAAATAGCGAAACATCAACTGGAAACGGTCTGGATTGTTGGAGTGCAGCATCCTGGAAGGACATGATGAAAAGAAGAAAAAAGGGCCGAATAATGAACAGTTGACCATGAAATAAGACAGGTGGAGGGAGAAAGAGTGAGAGACGGGTAAAACAATAAAAATAAGGACAAAGGGGAGCACGGACCTCATGTACTCCAGCCGGTAGACTGATAGCAGGTAAGTCGACATTGCAAAGTCCAGCTTGTTGATGAGGGCGGCTGCCTCGGGGTTGGGGTCTAGCAGATTAATTATGGTGCTACGCAGGTCACTCAGCTCCGCCTACCAAGGAACATGGAAGGAGTCAACGAACACATGAGCTTTGACAGTTATTCAAATCACACCGGTCATCTTGCACCACTTGAGAACTAGAACTATGTAAGAGAGACACAAAATCTACAGAGACTGAATCACCGGTGTGACCGTGTCATTCTTCAGCGCGGAGTTGTACTGCAGCTCAGAACGCAGTGGCTCTCCGCTTGGGAACGTCAGCAGAGGGGACTTAGTGGCAATCTGACAGACCCCTTCATACCATTCCTCAGGCCACAGCCCTGACACACACACACAGAACAATATAAGAACATTATTAAAATCACACACACACAAAAGACATCAAATAATTGGCTTTATGGAGTTTTACTGGAATTTGACTCAAATCACACATTCTAAAAATTTACCAGATCCTTCCACCGCAAAGCCCATGACTACAGAGTAGAGCCAAAAATCTCTGAAGAGCTTCTGAAGTCGTGGTTTTGCCTCTTTTATGGGCGACAGTCGACGTGTCAGCTGTAGAGACCAAAAAAAAAAAAAAAAAAAAAATCACTGCAAATGTGATTTTATTTAATTTTTTTTAAATTAATTTTTGCACAGAGGGGCTCAATAACCAATGTGTAGGTAAATTAAAGACAGCAGCAGACATTTAACAAAATAAAAGTCTGGGACCATCTGAACATGTGTAAGAGTTCATCTAGAGAGGAGGGCTGTTTGATCAGGCCAGTGTTTGATCAGGGAAGACTACACCAAAGTCCAGTCGGTAGCAGTGCTCACAAACAAACAGGACTCATTCCCTCCCAACCGAGACAGGACAGACTCAGGTACGGTATAACCAAAAAAACCTCACATGCTCATTACTTAAAAATGGAGAGATAGCCTTACTTACTAATGATTTTGTAAATTTTGCTTTAAGGGATCATAGTTCCTTACAGTACAATTGAAACCATATAGTAAAATATTAACAATAATAAACTATTATTATTATTGTTGTTATTATTACAATAAAGCTTTAATGATGGAAAAAAAGGATGAAGAGGGGCTGTTCAGCTTGGTTTAGTAAGATTGGACTCAGCAGATCATATAATAATTTGCTCATATTACTGAAAGTGTACTGAAAATATATATAATACTGAAAATTGAAATGGAGAGAACAGAATGAAGTTAACAAAAAACATCTCTAATTCATCCATGCTCTTCTCCAGGATGTGGCACCTCATTCTGGCAGCCTGTTTCCTACTGGTCAGGCCAGGTCATGCTGGAATCAAAGACCTTGGATCCCACTTCAAGATCTCAGAAGGTGCTACAGACCCCCGTGGCGCATCACCAGGCAAGGCTAAGGAGGTCGACATGGAGTCCATCCCGCTGGACTTTCACCGCGAGAACACAGTGACCAGCGACCTCCCTGTGGAGGGAGTGGAGTATGAGGACTACATTGATTTCGACAAGATCCTGGCCATGGGTGAGGATGACTACAACGAAGGTGACCAGATTGACGACATCCCGACTGCTTCCCCGAACCTGGAGCTCTACCTGGAGCCATCGGACCAAAAGCTGCGTCGAGAACGTCTGCTGCGCTTGTTCCACAGTCGGACACGCCTACAGCGCCTGAACGTGGTCAACGCCAGGTTCGGGTTCGCTCTGTACCGCAGTCTCCGTAACCACGTTAACCAGACAGACAACATCCTCCTGGCCCCAGCTAGTGTCTCCATCGCCATGGGCATGATGGCTTTGGGTGTTGGACCATCGACGCACGAGCAGCTCTACCGGACGCTGGGCTTCGCGCAGTTCATTGACGCTAGCAGCCAGTACGGCAACGACACGGTGCACAAGCTCTTCCGGAAGCTCACGCATCGCCTCTTCCGCCGAAACTTCGGCTACACGCTTCGCGCTGTCAACGACCTGTACGTCAGGAGAAACGTGCCCGTGTCTGAAGGCTTCAGTGCCAACGCAAAGGCGTACTACTTTGCCAAACCCCAATCCGTCGACTTCAGCGACCCAAGTTTCCTTACCAAGGCCAACCAGCAGATCCAGAAGTTGACCAAGGGTCTGATCAAGGATCCGCTGAAAAGCGTGGACCCAAACATGGTGCTGATGCTTCTCAACTACCTCTATTTCAAAGGTAAGGTCACACCTTCATTTAAAACACATTTCTACAAATCAAGCATCTGATCTTATGGTTCAGCCAAAATCCTAAAATGCAGGTTTCTCACCACCTTACCCAAAACAATCTTGAGGACCCAAATCAGTCTGGTTTCAAAACTGCTCACTCTACAGAGATTTATGGGTCCTTCAGCAGCATTGGACAGTCAACCACATGACCATGTGGAGGAGCTTTTGAATTAGTAGCAAGGCAGTGGATAACTTCTTATTTGGATGAACAAATCTTAACAGGTGACATGGACGGGGACCACATTTGCTCCTCTCAATCTCTCCACTGGTGTCCCTCAGGCCTCAGTACTTGGTCCTCAGCTGTTGCCCCTTAAAACAAAAACAAAAACTCTTGGTGGGGTCATATCTTCGCAGATGACACCCAACTCTTCTTCTCTTTTCCACCATCGGATGTACACAAGTCCACCAAGATTTCAGCTTGACATCAGGTCTCTCTCGCTTGTGTCTATGTCCATTTTTACAAACACAGGCTACTCAGATACTTGTCCAATCTCGTCTCCCACACCACTCCATTGCTACTTTCCCTCCACTGGCATCCTGTAGCCGATAGACATTTTCAGTCACTCTAGTTTAGGGCGTCTGCCAAATGCTGTGAATGTAAATACTGTAATATCCGTCCTCCAGGTACATGGGAGCAGAAGTTCCCGAAGGAGCTGACCCACTACCGGAACTTCCGCGTGAGCGAGAAGCAGCAGGTGCGGGTGCCCATGATGCAGAACAAGGGCAGCTACATGGCGGCGGCCGACAACGAGCTGCACTGCGACGTCCTGCAGCTGCCGTACAACGGAAACATCAGCATGCTGATTGCCCTGCCGCAAAAGCTCTCCGGCATGCGGACGCTCGAGCAGGAGATCTCCCCCACCGTCATCAACAAGTGGCTCAAGAACATGACCAACAGGTGAAACCATGGTGAACACCAAACCTCATCTAACGGCCTTCTCATAAGATGGCAAAGAGTCACAGGCCGCCCCTCAAACACAATCATTTCATAACATGAGGGCAAATACATAGACTCATGGTCAGAACTTCTAAACAGCCAACCAGCTAGTGCATCTGACGTTCTCTCCCACAGAACACGTGAGGTGGTGTTCCCGCGTTTCAAGCTGCAGCAGAACTATGACCTGATTCCTCATCTGGAGGGGATGGGTCTAACTGGGCTGTTTGAAGAGACGGGCGACTTCAGTCCAATGACCTCGGAGAAGATCGGCATTAACTGGGTATCTCCGCGCTTCTCTCAAGAGCTACTGATTAGGTAGTTCCCTGCCTCACTTCGCCATCTTCTCGTCCCTCCCTCAGTTCCAGCACCAGAGCACCATCACCGTCAACGAGGAGGGAACCGAGGCGGCCGCCCTGACCCAGGTGGGCTTCATGCCCCTGTCCACCCAGGCCCGCTTCGTGGTGGACCGTCCCTTCCTCTTCCTCATCTACGAGCACCGCACCGACTGCCTCGTCTTCATGGGCCGCGTGGCCAACCCTTTAGAAAACTAATCGCGTACTACACGACGTATATGTATGCACGTTCAGACCTTCCCGTACCCGTTACTAATGCACTGAGGCACATGCAAATGTTCCGTTCCACATAAATTACCCAAATCTTGTGAAAGTGGGTCAGAGTTGTTTGTCATTTGTTAATGTTCCATCCGTCCAGAGCAGTTGTGGGATGTTCTTACATCAGCTACAGGCTGCAGACTTTGACAAGGACCAGACTGACTACTAGAGGTCCGAAGCTTTACCGGTCTCACAATTCGATTCAATTGCGATTATCGATGCCTCAATTATCAATGAATCCCATCGGTTTCTATAGATTACTTCACGTTATGTTTGTAAATACGTCAGTGAGATCCCACGGATGTCTGAAGCAGGCATTTTCCGCCGTTTGTGGCGTCAGCTGAGTGCGGACTGAACGCCGACATTCAGAATCAGTGTTCAGTCGACTGCACGATCGGGTCCTGTCAAATAAACGCTGCATGCAACATTTTCTTAGCGTCAGTTTCTACCAAGACAGCCAAGCAAACGGCAGGCCAATCGAACGCAGCAGAAAAATGGCATTCAGGGTGCATTCATTTTTAGACCAATCAACGTCATTGTGATATAATCGATTATGTTCTGCACTGCATCGATGCAGAATCGTCAACGTCTGCATCGCGATGCATCGATTATGAGATTCATTTCAATGCCCCTACTGACTACCACATTTACAAAACTGGTGTGCTGCTTTTAGTGTAGCTGAAAGAAATAAAGGTTCTGCATGTAGCACAAATTAAAATAGGACGCTAGGTCTGATGAATTCAATTTCATGGCTAATGGTCTGTCTGTGTATGAAATTGCGATGCCATTACAGCAGTCTGCCATTACACAGGATGCATAAAGGGCTTTGCTGACAATTATTAAAATCTTCTGGTAAATCTTTCTTTAGAAAACACATTTTCTGCACGTCAAACCTCAAGAACGTAACAATCTAACACAACTGAGATCACAGCAAAATTCAATCTTGTTATGCAAACGGAGTCAATATTTGCCATGAAAGGTAAAATCTAATTAAACAGAAACGAGATTTAATAGGTTTTTAACAAAACTCATTATGCATGAAACTCATTATGCATAATGATCGGTAATTAACTTTTAACTTTAATTAAACAAGGCTGTTAAAAACAAGGTGTGATCATTCAGCGTAAAGTGAAGTGCTTCAAAGTGAGTTAAGAGATGGAGTAGATGGGGTCACATCCAGGGCAAGGCTAACATCTGTTCATGAGCACTGGGCCAAATTGAGGCAAAAAACACAAGTGGAAACTTAATCTAATTTTGCTGGAAATGGTTACAAACAAAATACTTGAAAAAAAAAAAAAAAAGAGCTCCTGCTCCTGACTTATATTGCTTTTTCTGCTGATCTTTCAACTGATCCCTGGCTACTGACCCTCCCCATATAATGGTATAATGGTTTATACAGGAAATTACATTACACATTTGCGATTCAGGTCAGTAGGGGGCAGAGTTGTTGCAATAAACTGCAACAAGTCCTCGTCACAGAAACCCTTTCATTTCACACAGCAAATAATGTCTCTTTACTTTATGATTTATAAATGCCATGCTGCTAGCTGGCACTTGCATTGGCATCAAAAATATAAAATGGAACTACATTTGCCATTTAAATTGGTTCATGTGTGGGATCTTACCACAGCAATGACTGGGATCAGGACTCCGAGGTTACCAGCGCTACTGGAAGCCTATGGGCAGAAAGAGCCGATCCGCAAGGTTAACAAAATTCACAAACACAAACCATGCTACAAGTGCTATAATCTATACTGTAAAGTCCATTTTGAAAGAAAGAAAAGTCTTAATGGTCAGATGATTGGATTCATTTTATGCAAACACACACAGACGCACACACACAGACCTTGAGTGCAGGGCCCTTGTCGCTGGCCCTCTCACTGGCCCTTTTGCCCTCCAGGCCGAGTTGCACGAACAGCTCCAGCAGGTTGACCAGCAGCTCGTCCTCTAACGGCTCCCCCTGCAGGTTGGCCGCAATATTGGCCAGTGCATTTATCACAGCCAGGGAACAGTGCCTGCACACACACACACACACACAATACCAGTCTCTGGTATCTCTGAACACAACCCCGGTCTGCAAACCGAAAAAAAAAGAAAGCTTTTCAGTGGATTTTGACAGCTGTCTATATTTAATGCGTCACTAGAAGCCGTGCTGCCCTTCCAGACTGACTGACTGTAGACGTTTCTCCAGCATGACATAAAAATGCTGTAGGGGACACGCGTCGCAGCATGATGGGTCACAACCGTCACCTCTGGCCTGTTTCCACCAGGGACAGGCCACAAACTGTCTTCCGAAACATGTCCCTGTCTTCTGAAACCTGCCATCTCCATAAATCCTTAAAGAGCTTTAAAACTGCAAGTGTAATGTAGAAGTAGGGACAGTTTTCACTCAATTAGCTCGTAAAATATACAATCCAGAGTAATTTAACAATGTACAATGTTCATAAATAGTTCCAATTAATCTATAATCACCTGTAACTTCAAAACCAGCCGGTTATATCTTCATGGAATGGACAAAACAAACATATTCAAGTGATTGTGCTGATGAGCTACCATCAGGTTTCCTAATGGTAGTGGCATCAATCATGACACTTGAAGCTAAGATCGGTTTAAAGGCCCGTTTACGCTCCCTTTTACGTACGAAAATATGGACATTCACGTTTCACATACTTCTATACGTCCAATAGAGGGCAGTTTTTAGTCAACAACTGGAAAACTGGCGCATGTGTCGTACCTGTAGCCATGGTCCTTGTAGTCTTTGGTTGCCGAGTAAACCACAGAGCTGGCCTTCACACTGATCTGCTGAAACAGGTTCCACACCTCCTGGTAGATGTATTGGCTGAAGCAACAACAAAAGCAGACGCGGATTAACATGCTTGTGAGCGCCCGCCTTGGCTCACATTCCAGCGTTTGGCACAGCGCTGGCTGGCGCTCCATTTCCAGTGATGACCATGCAGCCCAGTTGGTCCACTATGAGGACGTCCAGCTGGGACGGCGGGGCTGCAGAACTTCTGCTGCAGAATCTGCAGGATGGTCTCCATTACCTTCTGGACTCGCGCATGGCCACGGCAATGTGGCCAGCGCTCGGATGGTGTGTTCCGGGATGAGGTGGGGCGTATCTGCAGCGTGGACACGAACGGATGGTTAAAGATAAACAGAACACGGCGTTGGGTACAAGGAAGCACGTTAGATAAGATAAAGGACCAGCGCATACTTGTCATTCTCCTGGAGATGTAGAGGCCTGTTGGAGAGCTGGCAAGGAAAGCTTCTACAATCACAGGGTCCATCGTCAGACCCGGCTTTAGGACACCTTGCAGGAAGACAACATCGAAGCAGCGTGAAATTGGACGGTCCACAACATTTCTTGTTTGAGTGGCTGCCAAATATCCTGCTGTATAGTAGCATCATTTGCTGTTATTTATTTGTATTATTTGAAAACCACTTGTTTAAAAGTATTTCAAATGGGTCTTGTTGTAGATTTCAATCGTACATTTGTAGATATATACATATACGTATTTATTTTTTTGCTGCTATTACCCGTTTTTTTATCCACCTTCTGCCGTGACAAATGTAACTTCACACTTGTGGGACTAATAAAGGTTGATCTTATCTCATCTTATCTTATCTAACACTAACACATGCACACACACACACTCAAAAAATGTTTTTTTTTTTTTCATGTAGCACTTAACAATTCCCCTGCATGTTCTATTCCTGACAAGTTCATCAGGGCTCTTAGTTTTGTAACTCAAAATCTATAGAAACCGAATGAGAATTGCTGGTGTCTTCACCTTGCAAGTCGCTTTGGATAAAAGCGTCTGCCAGGAAAAGTAAAGTATTATATACAGCATTTGACAGACGCCCTCATCCAGAACGACTTCACTGCTTTAAAGAGCCACTATTGAAATCCTTCATTTGGTGCTCTAGGGCCTGATCTGTAGATACAATCTACTTAACAACTTGTGTACATTGTACAGTGTACATAAGATCTCTTTTTTTTTTTTATCTGTTACCTGCAAATGTTGTCAATAGAGACGTCTCTGAGTTGCTCATACATGGACGGCTGGTCTTTCCCTTTGGACAGGACGTTTAAGGTGGACTGAGAATGTTCATTGGTTACACTTATCTTGATTTCCCCGCCTGCTGTGTATAAACAGAGTATACGGCAGGTTGTGGCGCAAATATGTACGACTGAGTTTGTTCTGTTGCCGTGACGATAATTACCGGTGCCATATTGAACTGTGGTATTTGTAGAGTTTCACCAGCACTGGCGACGGGACGACCAGGAAATCCCTGAGCGACGTGGTGGCGGAGTGGGCGATGACAGGGAACGCTCGCAACAGGCGCCCCGAGACTCTACGCACGCACACAGACAGACGTCCATCACCGGTTCGCCGGTTCACCGTAACGGATCAACCCGGAGCCCCCGCCTCGTACCTGGAGACAGCAGATGAGCAGGGGCATGTGTGCGATGATCACTTTGCTGGGACGTTTTTCGACTGGAGCTTCTCAGACAGCTTACTGCACAAGTTCTCAGCTCCTGAGGTGGGCCGGGGGGAACGAAGGGGGAGAAGGCGGGAGAGAGAGAGACAATTATTTTCTGGTGTCTGAAAAACACAGCTCCAGAAATGATGCCAAATGGAGATAAACAGAGTTGCATCCATCTCCAGTGATCCTCTATACTATTTAAACTCTTACATAACAGAAATAAAGAAATAAAAGTAATCCCTGAGACTGGAGCTATTTTGGTACTGGTGCACCACAGGAGATCTGCGGCGCCGCGCTAGCGACACGATGCCCACCCTGCTCATCCTTCACGGCCCACACCATGAGGTCCACACAAGCGGCGTTGGCCTGGCAACGCAGCTTCAGAGGGCTCGGTTCCCCTGGCAACCGGTCCGACACGTGCAGCACCCTCTGCATCTCCGACTGGCTGCTGCTGAACTGCTCCAGAACAAAGTCGTGGACCTCCTTCACAAACGAGCTCTGCAGGTCTGAGGAGGAAAAACGTAAAAACAGGCAAATTCATGCCTCTCATGCATGCGCTTTATAGACGTGCTTTACGGGGATAAAACAACTAAAGCACTGAGGCTATGTGGACTTGCTCCTGCAAAACGGGCAACATGTAAAACACGTATTTTGCCTCTACATCGCCATCTCTTTGTTTCCCTGAAGAAAACCCTACAACATACAAATATTATTACTTTAAACTTTGCCCAGAACTTCCAAATCTGGTGTTCTTCCATGTCCCTTTTTCTGAGGCAATACTGAAAGAGCAGAAGAATACCTGACCACTGGCGCACTAGCAAGGCCTTTTCTAAAACCAGTGCCCTGCTTCGGCTTTACGTAACTACCATGACTTCCGGTCTTGTCATCCGAATCGATGAAAATCCAAGATTTTCTGACCCTCAACCTTTCATGCAGTAGAGCGTGTCTCTGAGCATCTTGAACATGCTGACGAAGAGCGGGTCGCTGAAGGTGGACTAGAACCAAATCCAGTCCAGGGCTGGCCTGCAATGAGAACGCCATAAAGTACAGTGATGCATTGAATCGATGGCTGAGGGCGTACAGGCCTGAACTCGAGCGGTAAATCCCTGGATGGGGTCAGTTTGGGTCGAGCTCCTACATGGTGAAGTATTGGTCTATACGACCTATCCTTTCCGTATGATTCACTGCTTGTTTCAGTAAAAGTGTTTAGTTTTTTTTTTTTCTTCTTGTTAATTTGTACATTTTTCTAATGAAATGATCATTTCATGTGCCATTCTTGGCCACCATCGTCAGGTGATACGTTTTAACTAGAGAGAGCGAGATGCAAAATGGATGTGAAGAGGTGAAACGGAGACTAGCCTCTGGCGATGACGTTCTAAACCTGCTCATTTCCTTTCACAGTTTAGTCTTTAGGGCAGTATAGCCTAGTGGGTAACACACTCGCCTATGAACCAGAAGACCCAGGTTCAAGTCCCGCTTACTACCATTGTGTCCCTGAGCAAGACACTAGCCCTAACGTTGCTCCAGGGGGGGACTGTCCCTGTAACTACTGACTGCAAGTTGCTCTGGATAAGGGGCGTCCTGATAAATGCTGTAAGTAAATGTAAGACCCAGGTTCAAACCCCACTTACTACCATCGTGTCCCTGAGGCAAGACACTTAACCCTGAGTGTCTCCAGGGGGGGACGTCGCTGTAACTACTGACTGCAAGTTGCTCTGGATAAGGGCGTCTGGTAAATACTGTAAATGTAAAGATGTAAAAAACTGTACTTGTCGGGTTGGGTGGGATTCTGTCGGTCTCAGGCCAGGTTACGTTTTTTTTAGGCTGATTACCGCTCTAGCTTGACTATGAGTGCTGTTCCACCCCTGGGACAAAACATGCCCTGCTTCCTCCCACACAGGCGGCCCACTCGATGACAGTGCCGCTCGAGGACAGCGGCGTGACGCGTTAATGAGCCATAATTACAGAGGGGGTTATTTACAGCGCACTGTGGGAATTACCGGACGGCCCGCGCGGAACACGGATTCGCGGGCGGGAGACGCGACTCCGGAGTGTGATTAAGCCGTCGGGGGCGAGGAGAGCACTGACATTTTCGGTTAATGGTACATTTCCACAACGTTCTCACCCCCAGCGTTCCTTTTTAGCCGATTCTCGAAGTGCACTCACCCGACTAAAGCGAAGCAGTTTAATGTTTGCAACGGTAAGCGGCGAGTTTGTCACTTTACGGTCGCACCGGAAGTGAGAGTGACAAAAGTTCCCTGAAGTCATTCAGTAATCTGATTGGCTGTGACCAATCAGGATACGCAAACGGTTTGTCCTTTTCCTTCCTTTGATTTTGAGGCTCTCCCCACCGAGACAACGTACCTCTGTGACCTCCATCATGGTCCTGTCCAGGGTCTTCAGAAACGAGTCAGAGACAAATCGTTTTACCTAAAAACATTCAAAAAGGATATTTCATGCATATTCATGAGTCACAATCAGTGATGAATTAAATATATACACACACACACACAACACACACATATATATATATCTTAATGATCACACTCAGATACAAAATGGTCCATCCCTGAAACCCATAGCAACAAAACAAAGCAATGTTTAATTTCACTGAAGTTATTTCTTTATTATTTCTTTCACATTAAGAAGAGAATCAGAAAACTGTTGAAATGTTTCCATGGTACCAGCTTCTAACTTAGACCAACACTACATACACAGTGTTTATAAATGTACACAGTGTGTGTGTGTGTGTGTGTGTATAACCCTACAGACTCGGTGTTTATAAACGTACACAGTGTGTGTGTTTGTGTGTGTGTGTATATAATCCTACATACTCGGTGTTTATAAACGTACACAGTGTGTGTGTGTGTGTGTGTGTGTATATATAACCCTACATACTCGGTGTTTATAAACGTACACAGTGTGTGTGTGCGCATATATAAGCCTACATACACTGTGTTTATAAACGTACACAGTGTGTGTGTGTGTGTGTGTGTGAGTGTGACTACCATCTGCAGCAGCTGCTGGAGCAGATCCAGAGGGGCGGAGACCTCCAGCCCACCGGCCCCGGGGAAGAGGGGTGACACGGCGAAGCTGGAGCTGACCGTGCTGAAGTAGTGGTCGGGGTCTGCAACGCTGCTGTCGGCCAGGTATGAACCTGAGCGGCCAGAAACACAGAAAATGGTTTGTATATTGTTCGTACGGATTCAGATTATTTAACTTCCTGCCAAAAAAAAGCACCGTTAGATCCATCAGTTCTGTAACAAGCCTCTCTAAAACGGTGTCTGCAGGCATCGGATTCTTTATACTGTTCTGGCCTACCACGCAGTTACCACTAACACACGCTTCTTAACAATAAAATCCAGCATCAGTCTTACAACAAATGTTGCATGGAACTCGTTTAGAATTTCTTCCCATTTTTGTTTCGTGTGCTGCTGCCTCCAACCCAGGACGTACATTTACATTTGTGCCATCTGGCAGACGCCCTCATCCAGAGCAAATTACAACGTGCTTCCATGTTACCATTGATGAAGTGATCAGTTCTGGTTCACCAGGACCCCCAACTTGGACTGGGGGCAGTAGTGTCCTAACGGTTAAGGAAGCGGGCCAGTAATCAATAAATAAAGTAATAAAGTGATAAAGTGACGTGATTGTCACATGCGATACACAGCAGCACAGCACACGGTGCACACAGTGAAATTTGTCCTCTGCATTTATCCCATCACCCTGAGTGAGCAGTGGGCAGCCATGACCGGCGCCCGGGGAGCAGTGTGGGGGGACGGTGCTTTGCTCAGTGGCACCTTTGTGGATCGGGATTCGAACCGGCAACCTTCTGATTACGGGGCCGCTTCCTTAACCGCTAGGCCACCACTGCCCCGTCAGAAGGTTGCCGGTTGCCAGAAGGTTGCCGGTTCGAATCCCGAGCCGCCGAGGTGCCACTGAGCAAAGCACCGTCCCACACACTGCTCCCGGGCGCCTGTCATGGCCGCCCACTGCTCACCCAGGGTGATTGGTTAAATACAGAGGACAAATTTCACTGTGTGCACCGTGTGCTGCGCTGCTGTGATACATATCCAATCCTGCCAACAACTTGCAGCCAACTGCTAGATTCCATATAACGGACAACAGAGACGTGGTGACTGCATTATAGAATAGAAGCAGGACGGGAGAGATTCATTCAGAAGCCAGACACGGAGGCTATACACACTGCAGATATCACACACACACACACACCACACACACACACAGCTGAGGACGATCAAGTGTGATGTGGTCCTCCGTCTATAGATTTTCTTTTTCTGTCTCTTCTCTACGAGCTGAGACAAGAGGCTCTTATATGAACTGAATCAACACCACACACACACACACACACACAGCTTTTTGTAACGCTCGGTCCCGGCTCTCTCGGCTCCACACGCCGCTCCTGTTGTTCTAGTTGTTCGCGGCAGCAGGACGCGCCCCCCCAGTTGCTGCAGGAGCTGGTTTAACAGGCCCCTGCCGCAGTGTCGGGCGGTAGAATGTGGTGCAGGAAGCGACTTCATTTATAAAACGAAAAAGCCAGACCGTTCCCTAAACGTATGGGTGGTAGTAGCCTAGCGGGTAAGACTCCGGTTCAAACCCCACTTACTACCATCGTGTCCCTGAGCAAGACACTTAACCCCGAGTGTCTCCAGGGGGAGACTGTCCCTGTAACTACTGACTGTAAGTCGCTCTGGATAAGGGCGTCTGGTAAATGCCGTATTATAAATCTGCAGGTGGAGGGAATAACACTGAACACGTTTAACAGGCATCAGAACTGACTGACCAGGGAAATAAACCTCACGGGAACATGAAATAATCCATGACGGCGACCGCGAGGAGGGTCATGATGTCGCGGCTTTTCGGGTACAGAAGCCTATCGCACCTCTCTAGGTACCTGGACGTGACCGGGAGAGTTTTACCTTCGAAGTACTGCAGTCCCGGCGGGTGGGGGAGCAGGGGGAGGAGCTTCCTTTATCCGGACTGGCCTGCGGGCAGACATCGGGCGTTCAAGCAACACCGTTCCGACGTAAAAAAAGCACGTCGCACGTCGCCGGGGAGGAACGGCGGGCCGTACCTGAGATGCGGCGGCGGCATTCGCGCCCTTTCGCCGCAGCGTGTCGCTCTGACACGCCGTGAGGAGCGAGCTGGGCATGATGGAGCGGAAGTCGTTGAACGAGCGGCGCCGGACCCCCTCTCTCTCCGCGGGGACGCGCGGCGCCTGCGGCGCCCCCCGGGGGAACAGCTTGGGCAGCAGCGGCTCGCCGGCGTTTCCGTAGCGACCGAAGGCGCGGGTCACGCCCAGCAGGCTGGGCACCGCGTACCTGCACAGGTACGCTGGTCCCGAGGGAAAGAGAGCGGTGAGTGCGGACAAAAGAATTTCTGTGACTTTTTCAATTACTCGAAGTCTTTTAAATTTACATTTTTGTACGAATTTGGATAAAAAAAGCCAGCAAACATACTACAGACCTGCGCTGGTTTTAAACGTTGTAGTTGTAAACGTAGAAAAACGTTCATCGTGCGTTCACGTGCCGGTCTGATTTCGCCGAAAATTCTCTTTTCAAACTCCAGGACTTTTTGGGGTTTTTAGGAGCCCTGGTGTGTGTGTGTGTGTGTGTGTGTGTGCGTGTGTTTACCTTTATCGTGGTTTTCCGGTGTCTGACACATCTCAAGCAGACGCTGCATCACATCCATAACGGTGCCCATGATCTACACACACACACACAGCAGAAAGATGTGAACACACACACACACACACAGGAGCAGTTGTGGCCTAGCGGTTTAAGGAAACGGCCTCGTAATCAGGTTTCCGGTTCGATTCCCGAGCCGCCAAGGTGCCACTGAGCAAAGCACCGTCCCCACACACTGCTCCCCGGGCGCCTGTCATGGCTGCCCACTACTCACCAAGGATGATGGGTTAAATGCACAGGACAAATTCCACTGGGTGCACCATGTGCTGTGCTGCTGTGTATCACATGTGACAATCACTTCATTTTCACTTCAGGAAAACGAGAAACTGAAAGGTCGGGGTCTCTACCTGAGAGTTGGACTCGGGGTCTCTCCGGCGACGTCAAAAAGCACCGTCACCAGGCAGAAGCTGAAGTTCTCCGCCGCCGGCAGCGCGTCTGCGTGAGAGCGTGGCGGAGGCGGGGCGTGAACGGGGCGTTTTTTTAAAAATCGCTGAGCATCTCGCCTTCGTCCGTGAAATCTCCGTTTTACTCACTCTGCCCCTTCCCTCCTGGCCGACGCCTCCTCCGCCCAGTGCGCGTGGGGCAGCCTCTCAGCAGGTCCAGCAAGTAGCCGACGATCAGGTCTTTGTGCTGAAGGGACAAACAAGTGACACGTCACACTGCAGCGCCACTGCCCTGCCACCGGCGCCATCGTCCATTAAAGCCCCCAAATGAAGCGCTTGTAGTCCGAATATTCAGTACATTTACATTTCATTTTATTAATTGTACGTGTGTTCTTCCACATTTTTGCACATAATCATTGCACTACATTGTACATATCCACTGTAAATATAAATAGCCATTGCATATTATTACGTACTACTGTACGTCCATCTGTAATATTATTCAGTCTCTTCCTGCACATATCACCTTATATATACCCATAAATTATCTTACCTTCATCCTGCACTTGCTGCTTATTGCACTTCTGGTTAGACCTAAACTGCATTTCGTTGCCCTGTACTTGTACATGTGTAATGACAAAAAAGTTGAATTAATCTAATTTACAGCATTTACCGGACGCCCTTATCCAGATCATTTTACAATCAATAGTTACAGGGACAGTCCCCCCCTGGAGACACTCAGGGTTAAGTGTCCTGCTCAGGGACACGATGGTAGTAAGTGGGGTTTGAACCTGGGTCTTCTGGTTCGTAGGCGAGTGTCTTACCCACTAGGCTACTACCACCCTGCCACCCAGTAATATTTAACGCTTCAATAATACAAATAAACTAAAATAATTAAAGAAAAATTCCGGATGCCGGATTACAAGTCTTGTGCACCATGGCATGATTACAGCGGCTGAGAAGCATTCGGCAATTTTCTCCTTTTCACACATCACACAAGTAAGGGGGGGGGTATAGAAAGAAAAAAATTAAATAACATTTTTTTTTTTTATAAATATAAATCGCTGCTCAGCCGCACGTGTAATATCAGCCGACGCTGAAAATGCAGACGCCAGAATTCATCTTCAACGCTTACAGCCGGTTCGGTAAAATTGTCCACGTTTTCATATTCCACTGCTGGAAGGGTGGCAGCGGCCTGCCGGTACCACACTCGTCTCGAAGACCCAGGTTCGAACCCCACTCACTACCATCGTGTCCCTGAGCAGGACAGTTAAACCCGAGTGTCTCCAGGGGGACTGTCCCTGTAACTACTGATTGTAAGTCGCTCTGGATAAGGGCGTCTGGTAAATGCTGTAAATAACTGGCACTGTTCTCAGCGGAACGCGTACACGCCACGGGACGGGCGAACTTTGAGTCGAGACGGGAAATCCGGTGCGGTTTACACACCAATCGCGTCTAATCTCCGTCTAAAGCACGTCAGCTGATCTCTAAAACCATTCAGACCAGTAGCGATAAGACCCTTCAACACACAAACACACACACAAACCCTGTAGGTCCGACTCCACCAGGAAGATGGACAGCGCGATGACGGCGTCCCTGCGGCGGATGTCCAGGGTGAAGACGCTCGGGAGTCGGATGGACACATGCAGAGCAGCTTCTGTACCTACGTCCACACACCAGAGCTCATTCAGAAACGTGATAAACGATGGCATTTACATAAAAATACATTCAAACCGCACAAGATATGCAAAATAAATCCAGACCACAATTCAAAACATTCATACGTTAAAAAGCATATCAAGCAGGGTGGTAGTAGCCTAGCGGGTAACACACTCGCCTATGAACCAGAAGACCCGGGTTCGAATCCCACTTACTACCATTGTGTCCCTGAGCAAGACACTTAACCCTGAGTTGCTCCAGGGAGACTGTCCCTGTAACTACTGATTGTAAGTCGCTCTGGATAAGGGCGTCTGATAAATGCTGTAAATGAATGTAAATGATAAAATACAGGTACGCATTAAATTACTGGTAGATTCTCACTGAAGGCATCAAGACTATGAATGAACACATGTGGAGTTCTGTACTTAACAAAAAGGTGAAATAAGTGAAAACATGTTTTATATTCTAGTTTCTTTGCTCTGATTACTGCTTTACACACTCTTGGCATTCTCTCGATGAGCATCAAGAGGTCGTCACCTGAAATGCTTCTCCAACAGTCTTGAAGGAGTTCCCAAGAGGTGTTTAGCACTTGTTGGGTCCAGCTCACCCCAAACCATCTGGATTGGGTTCAGGTCCGGTGACTGTGGAGTCAGGTCTCCACTTTTTGTTAAGTACATAACTCCACATGTGTTCATTCATAGTTTTGATGCCTTCAGTGAGAATCTACCAACATAAATGGTCATGAAAATAAAGAAAACACGTTGAAAGAGAAGCTGTCCAGACTTTTGGCCTGTACTGTATATTTTAAACACAAATATATTTATTTTAATTAGCTGCTTTAGTGGCTTAATTTGAACCTATAAATACGTGTATATACAGTCTGTAGGAAGGTGTCAAGTTTAGATTGGACGTTATATGATCCTTATCAATAAGTTCTATTGCAGTGTTGCACACAAAAAACTCGTCACGATTTCCGCATGAACCGTGTTACGGAACCAGCGTTCCGGGCCACTGCCGATGGAATGCAATCAAGATATTTCACGGGGACATATCTATACTGACAAAATCCATGTGCACGTCCAGTCACGTTACATAAACAGCTTGACCCTGACCCCCTGACCCCTGACCCTCAATAGAAGAAGGATCCAGAAGTCAGTAAAACATCCATCTAAACGTTCATTTACAGATATAATTTATAGCCAATTTTTTTTGGTTGTTTGCTGTGTGTCCTCCTGTTGGTCTCCATCTGTGGACACCCAGTTTCTTGTAGAACATCTCTACACAGCGACTTAAATATTGCATCGTTTTAAACTCCTCACTGTGGTTGATATTTGATGTCCATGAATTTCCACCAAAATCGGTGAAAACGTCTCACTATTTGGGCAAATTAGAGGCTCTTTTTTTCAGATTTTTCTGAGCTTTATTCGGAACTATTCTGTAACGTGTAGAACATTTGGATCTCGGATCGCCGTTCCCGGTGAATGAAGAACGAACGAACAGAAGTGAATATTTCTGCTTCTTAGCGGAATAACGACGCGCCACGACCCTCCGCGTTCGCATTTTAACGCCCCGTCCGGCCGCCTCTTCCCGTCCGAGAGGGACGCGCAGCGGCGGCGGCGGCGCCCGGTGAAGGCGACAGGCGGAGACGGAGTCCGAAGTTCAGGCGGCCGCGGCGACACCTGTCCGACCGGGCTGGCCGCGGCGGCGGCGGGACTCACCTTCTCCGCCGGCGCGGCTCCGTGCGCGGCCAGGGAGCGGGCGAGCGACAGGACGGTGCTGAAGTAGAAGCCCCTCGGTCCCCCCGCCGTCGCCGAAGTTTACCCGCCGCCACCGTCCAGGAGAGAAACTTGACGGCGGTTGATAAAAACCGAGGGCGGAGGGGGCGCGGAGAGCCGCGTTTCAAATCTCGTTCTAGTCCCCTACCGCACTTCTCAAGGGTGGCTGCGTCCCAATAACCAACCGGGTTGGCAGAGGGACTCGGTGACGTCATTTTCCCTCAGTCACTATAAAAATGTTTCTTCGAAGCTTCGATGCATCGATATGGAACAGAGAATAGACATGAAGTAACCAACTACGCAATTTTATCGAGCTTGAGTGAACAAGTGACAACCGATCCATTTTCAAGCCACGATAATGAGGCACGACGCAGGAATCAGAGTGGAGGGTTTTTGATAAATTGGAACGCGCTTCAAAGTGGCGGCGTGGTTGCCTGGCGCGGAAGGACACGTGGCGAGTGGAGGTGCTCTGCGGCGTATTGGAACACACGGCCGCCGCGCCTGCAGCTGGAAACCAGTAACGTCAGATGAGAGCAGGGGGCGTGGGGTCTTATTTAAAAGCAAGAACTATTAAAAATTCATAAATGATGCAGAATTTTATATTTATAAAGTATTACAATCTACTGTATGTATATAATAACAGATAGCAACAAAATAACATAGCCAAAAGTGCAATAGTTTGGAACAGCTCACTGAATAGACGTTGATGACGACGTCCACGTGGGAATTTTCCACATTGTGCAGACAATTCGGGTCCACGGAGCGTTTAACTCTGTATTCAGGAGTTTTATAATGTCGAGGTGCGCTTTAACGCAACAGGTGGAATTCGCTTCCCTTTTCCGCAAAAGTCGTGCGGCTTCGTAGAATTTGGCTCATAGAAATCTTATGCATTAATGCGTTTTATCTTATTTTTATCGTTTTATCTAAGGCGCGCTGTACGTGCGACGCACTCCGACCAGCGGCGTGTGTGACGTCATCACGGGCCAGACCGGAAGTAGTCTGCAGAGAGGTCAGCTGATCGCGGAGCGGCGCCGTGTTACACAAGGTTGGTCGCCGCGTCGCCTTTTACGACTTTATTTGATTCGTTTTCGCCGTTCGGTGACATTATCCACTGACTCCGTTGTCGCTCCGCGATCGGAAAACAGGGGCGACGCGACATATGGTGCAGAAATTATGAATTGTGTTAATAAATGCGACGTTTGACGGCTCTGGGAAAGTTCCTCTGTGAATTCTGTAGATCTTTTCTGTCTAAATAAGCTCCTGGTCTCCACTATTAATATGAGTCCTGTTTCCTTCATCTACATTTTACATTTATGGCATTTATCCAGATCGACTTACAATCAGTAGTTACAGGGACAGTCCCCCCCTGGAGACACTCAGGTTAAGTGTCTTGCTCAGGGACACGATGGTAGTAAGTGGGGTTTGCAGAGATGGTTCTGATTCTGACATCGGGGTTTGTACAGGATGGCTGCATACCCCAAATCGCACAACCCCGCGCCGACGATGACGACGAGGAAGAGCCGAGGGGTCCCGGGTCGCGAGGGTTCAACTTCGACGACGAGCCCCCGGAGAGCCACATGACCGACGCGGAGAGGCGGCAGCTGCGGCTGCAGCAGGAAGTGATGCGCACGGCGCAGTCCGCCGTGGACAGCAGCCACCGCTCGCTGGGGCTCATCTACGAGTCGGAGAAAGTCGGGGCGGAGGCCGCCGAGGTGGGGCTCTTTTCGCGACACGCTCCGCGGCCTCGCCTGCGATCACACTAACGCCGTCTCGCTGTGCGCAGGAGCTGATGCGCCAAGGCGAGGCTCTGAAGCGCGCCGACAGGATGGTGGACCACATGGAGCAGGACCTGAGGACCAGCCAGAGACACATCAACAGCATCAAGAGCGTGTGGGGGGGGCTGGTCAACTACTTCAAGGCCAAACCCGACCCGAAACCCCCACAGCGCGACCAGCCCACAAACTACCAGGCCAACAGCAGGTACAGCCAGGGTTTGTGTTGTGGCCTGATAAAATAGGGCCCTTGTCAGCATCATTATTGTCCCTTATGGTGCCTGGAATGTGACTGGGGTTGCCAGATCTGGAGAAACACATCCCAGTGGTGGTGTCTAGAAGTGGACTCGTAACTGAGGTGTTGCAGGTTCAAATCCCAAAACGACAAGCTGCCCGGGCGCCTTTCATGGCTGCCCAATGGCCACTAAGGGAGATGGGTTATGTGGACAAATCTCATTGTGTGAATGGTGTGCTGTGTCAAAAAAAGAAGCAACACTGGGGCTTATGTTAAGGTCACAGCACCTTGACCCATGCCGAATATCCAAAAGTGTTAAAAACTAGAAACAGTGTCTAGAAGTCTAGCCTTGTGTCTGTAATAATAGCATCATGTGATCAGGGGTTCCATACAGAATTTTTCGACGTAAATACTGATACTATTCCGGCAACAAAAGGCTTGTATTATATTTACATTTTACATTTACAGCATTTACCAGACGCCCTTATCCAGAGCGACTTACAATCAGTAGTTACAGGGACGGTCCCCCACTGGAGACACTCAGGGTTAAGTGTCTTGTTCAGGGACACAATGGTAGTAAGTGGGATTTGAACCTGGGTCTTCTTGTTCATAGGCGAGTGTGTTACCCACTAGGCTACTACCACCCATAAAACCCATATATTTTTATGTTGAAATACTAAAATAAAATAACAAATTCATAATGAAACCAGATGCGTAACAGTTAACAGTGGATTAGTAACGGTTTAATTAATTGGACAATTTTTTTGAAATATGGCACTTTGAAGAATATTTCTAATTAAGCTTTTTTCAAGCCTTAGCTTTGTAATCTGTCATCTCTAAACGTACGAAGGAGAAGTCAAAGAACAAACATTTTGAAATTGCCAGGTTTCATAATAACGGTTCTGTTTGTAAGAAAAGGTCGTTTCCCCAGAAAATGTGGACATGTAATACTGCATGTCCACCAGAGGGCGCAATAACACGTTTTTTTTTAATTTAGGCTTTAATTCTGCGTGTCCACCAGAGGGCACACCATAACACGGTGTTTTTTAAAATTTGGCTGTTATACTGCGTGTCCACCAGAGGGCACTATAACACGGTGTTTTAAAATTTGGCTGTTATACTGCGTGTCCACCAGAGGGCGCAAGAACACGGTTTTTAAATTCAGGCTGTAATTCTGCGTGTCCACCAGAGGGCGCAGGAACACTGTTTTTAAAATCATGCTGTAATACTGCTTGTCCACCAGAGGGCGCAATTGCACGGTGTTTTAAAATTTGGCTGTAATTCTGCGTGTCCACCAGAGGGCGCAGGAACACTGTTTTTAAAATCAGGCTGTAATACTGCGTGTCCACCAGAGGGAACTGTAATACAGCATTTAAAACCTTGATCTTCACCCTTTTCACCTGTTTTCTTCTGTCAGATTACAGAACGCTCTCGCAGACAGTAAAGACCATGAGGACAAGTACCAGGCCAGCCACCCCAACCTCAGGAAACTGGACACGTCTGGTGAGCCTACAGCACCGCTGCAGTAAAATCTGTATAAAACACGACTCGTCATCGTTCCCGTCTGCGTTCGCTTGGCAGGATTTGGAACCTCGGCATCGGTAGAAAGTACCGCTCCAAATCAGAATGGTTATTCTAAGAACCGGCAGCTACAGGCCGCTCACCAGCAACTGGACAATAACCTTGGTAAGATGTCCTGCACATTACACAACAACCTGGGCAGCAAAGACCTGGGGGACTTCAGTCTGGTGAAGACAGTTTTTTGGAAATGATGTTAAAAAAATCCCACGTTGCGCCTGAACCTGATGTTACGTTCGTCTACGTGTCTCTGCAGATGACATGGCCGTGGGACTGAGTCGGCTGAAGAACCTGGGCCTGGGCCTGCAGTCGGAGATCGACGACCAGGACGTAACTCTGGACTCGCTGCTCAACAAAGTGGACGGCATGGACGGCAAGATCTGCTCCACCAACAAGCAGCTGAAGAAACTGTGAACGTTTGAAACGGCTGCTTTGTCGGCTCCACACATGTACAGTCTTCTTTTTGTCCCCAGTGTCTTATTAGTTCCTCATGTAGCTGAAGGTCTGTGGAAGTGCTAACAGGGCGTGTGTGGGGTAACTGCTTATTTCACCCACTTTATTAGAGACGCCCGTTCCTGACCCTTATTTAATTAGGACGAGGCGATGGAAGAGATTCCAGGTGAGGAGCCCCGTAATCGGAAGGTTGCCGGTTCGAATCCCGATCCGCCGAGGTGCCACTGAACAAAGTGCCGTCCCCACACGCTGCTCCCCGGCCGCCTGTCATGCCTTTTTTTGATTTAAAGGGTAAAAGCTGGAACAAAATCATTCAGAAAATTGTATATGGAGCGGGGGAATTAAGTAAAATACTTTCTCCCCACTGTGAAGTAATTGAATGTCGTAATTTGGTGGCTTGTGTATTTGTAATTATTCGGTTTTAATAAATGAGCGCATCTTTGAGTAAAGTACATGATTAGTGTGTGTTTGGTCTGAATTTAGATCATTTCCATTGTATGTTTTAATTGTACATTTTCCCACAATCCTCAGCAGTGAAGCCCCTCCCTCTGAATGTGCCCTTACGCCGGTTAATCCGGCGTGTTTTGTGCCTTGTGGTCGAGCGCATTTTCTTTTTGGGGAACAGCAGCCTTCTTTGTGCTGCAGTGTATATGGAGGCCACTTTTTAAAACGTTTTTCTTTCTTCTTTTATTTCATTTATTAATGTGAATATGTGACCTGCAGTTTATTCTAAATGAAGGTCAAAATAAACACTTGCTTTCGGCCGTTTGGGAGGTGGTCGCTTCTGTTCTCGTGCTTGGTGCTGGATATTTCGTGCCAGTAAGGACCGTTTTCAGCAGATACTGGAGTCGGTAGGCGTTCTAGTAGCCTGGCGGTATAGACCCTCGCATATGAACCAGAGGTTCAAACCCCACTTACTACCATTCAGTCCCTGTCACCACTGGTTGGAAGGGCGTCTGGTAAATGGCATAACTTTTAATGTCTACTTTATATATTAAAGTAAAAACCTATAAGCGTTCGCAGATTGAAGGTTACGTCTGTTTGTTTCTATGAGAATATTAAACTTAATTTGACACTTTGCTGTCATCAGCAAATGATACACACCATCCTCTGGTGCTAAAACATTCTTCAGTTTTTATTTAAAGTTTCCATACAGTATTATTTCATAAATAGTCTTTAATTATTATCACTTATTTGTTACTAATATACTAAATATAATGGAAATGAGTTTGTATAATGAAAGTGATGTAAAAATTGACCAAAAGTTGGAGTAAAAATGAAAGTAAAATAAAAGTCGTCACTGAGTGACAGAAGCCAGAACCCTCTGTGGGCCGTGCTGTGCTGCGCTGTGCTGCGCTGCTATTCATTATCATTCCTCCGCTCTGCAGCCAGCTGCCCGGCACCTAAAGCCCTCATTACGGAACAGCTGGCGCGGGGACTCTGGCGTCAGGCGAGCGCGGCTCTCCGCTTTCTTCCTTCCCCACAAAGCCGGTGCCGCATAAACGCCCCAACGCACCATTCTCAGGCACTTACGTAACCCGCTTCACACGCACTTCACCCGACAGCATCAACAGAGTCGTGTCAAGCAGCAGATGAAACAGGGAGATGAAGGGCTGTCTGGTTTTCAACTGATGTTGATGATGATGGTGGTTGTTATTACCAGAATAATCCAGAATGTTTCAGCAAATAGCAGAAAACACAGTTAATCAGGCAAACATTAGCGCACTAGAGATGCCAAGTTGCCCAAGATGGAGCTCGCAGGTCGCATTAGAACGTTCAAAGTGAGCACAGACTCGATGACGCGGTGACAGCCTTCAAACTCTTTGGCTTCCAAACGTAGAAATGTCTTTTCTTGGAGTCGATTGGAGTTGCGCGACACGACCAACGATCAATATGAGTTTGTGTAACGGATTATATCAGGTTCTCTCATACTTACTGGGGACTTATTAGCAGTTGTGAAAGTGTAGGATGTTTTTGTGAGTACCCGATCTGTGGCAGCTACCTGATCCGTTCGGAATGTCAATTTACAGCATTTATCCGGAGCGCCTTACAATTATTAATTAAAGGGACAGTCCCCCCCCTGGAGACACTCAGGGTTAAGTGTCTTGCTCAGGGACACGATGGTAGTACGTGGGTTCACCGGCAGGTGCCAACCTCAAATGTGTGGAAATAAATCTGGATGTTGCATATTTGATGGAGTATAGATTGTCCATTAGGTATTAAATATCTAATATGTTGCCAGGTGACATCAGGTAACATGACGGCCAATCAATCAGCAGTCGTGACAAACTGGCTTTTTTTTTTTAAATCACAGCTGTCTTGGTTCGAGCAGACAGTGCCCACCCCTGACAAAGGGCGGAATGCCCCTCTTTTCAGCCGCCGTAATCCCAGAAACCACTGCTGTCAGTAACCATTAGGCAACGGGCCAAAGACATGGCGGTTTCCTGCCCCTGCACCCACATGCACTGACACCGCTGTGCTGCTGGCCTCTGAGATAATAAAGAGTTGTGCTGACTTTGTAGAGCAGACGAGAAGCTGTCTTTGTGTGTAAGTGTGTGTATGTGTGTTGTGTACCTGTATCCACAGAAATGCTGCAGTCTGGCTTGGAGCGTTAATAAAAATACGAAAATGAATATGTAAATATAAGCGTACATGTTGTGCCGCAGTGTAATGCTGAGAATTCCAGGGAAGCTGTTGAGGGGACGTTTATGGGCACAAGGCCGCTTCTCCCTTTCATTCATAATAACCTGCTTGGGTCAACATACCTGAGGGGACAGCGGACCTCATCACTGCTGTTCGGAGGTAATTGGCAGGCGTCGCTACAAAGCGCGCCGTCTGCAGGCGCTCATTTGGTCTAAGAAACCGAAGCGCCGTTATCGTAGAGCCATCAGCACGGTGAAATGACAGCGGAGAGCTGGAGTAAAGAAATCCAGATTTCTGTCCAGACATAAATCCAAAACAAACATTAAACATGAGAAACTTCCAAAAAGTATTAAATATTGAGATGACTGTTATTATTATTACCTATTTCAGATGTTATTTTAACATACATTTAAACAGGCACAATAAATGAATAAATACAATTTAATAAAAATGGCATTACCCTAAAGTCCTAGAATTGAAACTGTAAACTGAAACGAAATGCTTGTTAATTTCAATAAAAAAGATATAAAGATAAGATCAGATGATCCTTTATTAGTCCCACAAGTGGGAAATTTAGAAGAGCCTAGAATAAAGAATATATTTAAAATAACAAAAAGCTATAATGTTTAGACAGAGATTGAATCAGACAGTGATTGAAGTGACTATAACTATGATTAAATTGTAATGGGTGTGTGTGTGTGTGCGCGTGTGTGTGCGCGTGTTAACCGTGGAATAGACAGAAACAGCTGTTTGGACTTATACAGTAATTACATTTATTTTTAAATAAAATTATTAGATCACATCATCATTATATAAATCCTGTCTGGACTGTAGCCTGTGGGTGCATGTTGCTGGTGCGGTTAAGAGTGTTTCCATATGGCTGGATTGGAGTCCTCTTTAAATCCCGTCCATGTGTTCTGCTGCGCTGCCAGATACACAAGTAGA